>NW_009926234.1:0-56496 GCF_000696875.1 Nestor notabilis
ATTTTTTTTTCTCTCCGTCATGCGCTGCTCAAGTCAGTTAAATTGATACATTTCCTAACAAAATTGAAGTGCTTTGTGCTGCCAGCGGAAAGCCTGGTGACCCTGCGCGGCCCACCGAGCAGCCAAAACGAGTTGATGGATCCATTAGGCCGCGTAGAATGCCTTCCCCCTCTGCCTCCGCTCCTGAGTGACACTGTAAATCTGAACCAATTTCAGTCCCTAATCATCATTACAAACCCCTCCACTGTTCATTTATTACTCTACAATTCTAATACAGCACACGACTGGGTCAACGCGCGGGGAGCTGGCGCGGTTGCGGAGACAGGCTTAAAGAGACCATAATCCTTCCCAGGTTTTATTGGGGAAGCAAACCTCATTTGGCCTTCCCTGGTCCCTGCATGATGCCCCCTGCCTCTGGTCCAGTGATCAGATGATGTCTTCCTGGCCTGGTAATGGGAAGTATGTCTCCGGAGCAGGGAGGAGCTGTGGAGCACAGAGGAAGTGCACATCTGTCGGATGCAGGAATCAAAGCATGCCATGTGAACCCCAGAAGGTGCTGGAGGCCACTCTGGCTCTTTGGCTGTGTTATGGACAGGTATCTGATGGGTACTGCAACCCTGCAGCCACACAAAACAGCTGTGCTAAGAGAGTATTTGGGTTGGTGAGGAGATGGCACATGCCTGGGAAGGACCATGAGGCTGGGGGATGTTGTGAGCTGGGGGTTTAGTGAGGTTCTCCATCAGTTTGGATTAAATAAAGGACATTTTTTGGAGCTAAGAAGCCTCAGTGGACATCCCTGCAGGATGGCTCCTCCAGGCAGAGGTCAGAGAGGCTGGTGGGACCCAGGTGATGCCAGCTCACAGCTGCATCCCATTTGGCCATCCCTGCTCCAAGTGATGCCATGTCACTTTTGCCAACTTGGCGAAACCTCGCTCTGGCTACCAGCATGGAGAGTGGATGCTGATTGAGTGCTTGACCTGATAAGAGTGTTTGGATCAAACACTTTTCCAACAGGCTGCAGAGGAATT
This sequence comes from Nestor notabilis, assembly GCF_000696875.1. Classification (NCBI taxonomy): domain Eukaryota; kingdom Metazoa; phylum Chordata; class Aves; order Psittaciformes; family Psittacidae; genus Nestor; species Nestor notabilis. The sequence continues at coordinate 1,029 of NW_009926234.1, forward strand.
TATTTATTTGATTTGATGTAGCTGGTATTATTTTTTCCCTCCCTTTTTAGCAACACGCCTATCAACATTTCTGTAGGTGTGAAGCAATCAAAGAATTTATAAACACACATGGTAAATAATCAAATTAATGGCATGATCAGACATGACTTGCTGGCACCTGGGATTGCTTTGGGTGAAATCAGCAGTGTCTGGGACACTCACTGCTGGAGCAGGATGGGTTCTGTGTGGAGATAGGCTGGAGGACTAGAGAAAAGGATGTGAGCAGGATGAAGGCATCAAGAGTCCTGAGTCTAATCAGAGGCTGAGCAGGAGGGTACACAACTATGAAACCTGTGGCTGAAGTGTCCACTCTCTTCCCAGGTGGGCTTTACCTGCGAGGGGGTTTCTGTGGAGGGTAATATTCTTGTTTGATGGGACAAGGGAGCAGGAAGGATAGTCTTGCAAAAGATTGTGATGCTCAAAACCCTCTTTGCAACTTGTTCCTTCAATAAAAGCCTGGGTGGCAAGTCTGGACCTCATGGGAAAGACCAGTGCCTTTGTTTGGATGCCTGAGCTCCTGGCCATGGATCTGCCTGCACGATCAGGGGGATGTCAGACTCCACAAAGCATCAGTTTTTCTGCCGGTGACAACCAAAGTGGAGCTTTTCCTACAGCTCATGAGCCAGACGAGCGTTTTGCTTCCTGCTACAGGGTCCCAGGCTCGAGGTCAGCCTTGTCTGGAGGGAGATGTGACAACTACCGTGACACCAGGGCCAGACACAAACCCTGTCAGCCCTGGCTGGTGCTTTCTCCTCTTGTGCTCACAACAAAACTTCCCAAAGCTCTTTTCTGCCCGTGGTCCTCATTAAGTACAGCAGCAGTTTGTCATAAAATGAAACAGCATTTAAAAATATGTATTTAATAGAGCAGTCCTGAAGTCAAGGTAGGCTGGTTGTGGGGCTTCCTGCAGAGATTTGGCCAGGGTGACCAACTCTTTGCTTCAGAAAAGGTCTTCATGACCTGTGTCCCCTCCTGTGTTATCCCCAAATGGGCACTGGGGCAGAAATAGTTTGCTTCCAAGCTGGAGAGGAGAGCAGCATCTTGGCAGTGATGGCACCACTGTCTATTGGCAATGGCTCTGCTCGAGTCCTTACCAGGTCAATCTGTGGTTGAATCGCCCTCTCCCTATCACCCCCGTGTACAGATATTTCTGTGGAGCTGGGCCAAGCGCCGGCCCTGTGACACAGCTCCTGTACATCAATGTGCTGTCCCTTAGCATTTCCTCTGTGTCTACAGCCTGTTGGATGCCTCTCAATCCACACTGTTGTTAATGCTCCTATCTAAGGCAGTCCGGATTAGTTTCTCAAGTAGCATTTTGCAGTGAGGATCAATATCAAATGCTTTGCTGAAGTCTAGATGCATTACATCTTCTGTAAGGCCTTTCATCCACTAATTTTATAATTTAATCCAAGAAAAAAAAAACCCTATCAAGTTGGTCTGGCATGACTTGTTCTTTATAAACCAATGTTGTTTATTGCTTGTGATTCGGTTATCCTCTAGGTGCTTTCAAACACGCACCAAACAGCCTATTAATGCCTTCTGTGACACTCCGGGTTTGACAAAACCCAGCCGAATCTGCTGCTCGCACAACTGGGTTCAAGCACACTTCGCTGGCAGCTGCTGGGACATATGTTCGCTGTGCGCACCGAGGGCCTGATTCATCTCTCACACCGATGTAAGGCAGGAGTAAGTCAGATCAGCAGCAGGCTGGAGCATCCAGAGGCAGGTTTGATGCAGCAGATGTTGTGTTGCGGTTGAAGGCAGTATTCCTGAGCTTGTTTTTACCTGCTGTTTCCCACCATGACCCACAGGATCAGACAACAGGGTTTCTCTTGGGGCAGCAGGGTGGAAATTGCTGGCTACATAATTGGTGTTTTATGCCATTCAACTGGACAGTTCAAACCTTTGGATGACTGACCCAAAGTCTAGTGTAAAGGCATTCAGGGTATGTCCAAATACATCCTGGTAGAGTGCCTGCTACAGAAAATGTGAGGATAAATACTTAGCAGGAGTGTGTTAGCATTTGTGTCTGCTCCAGTCACAAAAGTATAACCCTGGTGCTTCCTACAGCATAGCCTGGTGCCTGGTCCAGATGCCCTTCCTCTTCTGGGGGGTCTCATTCAGTTCTGGGGCCCCTGACCTGATGATGATAATGCATTGTGCTGTGCTGACGTTATCCCAGGGACCTTCTGAACAGAGTAATTGGATCATGTCTTGGCATTGCCAAGACCCAGGATGCCTTTGCCTCCCTGATTTCAGTGGAGCAAAGATCACAGCCAAGATGCTGAAAGAGTCCAAGAGGTACGGCAGTCTCTGTGTTGCATTAGCTGTGTTTCCATTGCCTACAGAGCTCTGCTGCTGTATAAATAATGGAGCTGACACAGCACCTTCTGGGATATGTTTTCTACAGTTTCATAAGACCTTCAGTAACTGCCCGGTGGTGCCTCGGCACAGCCAGCCTCCCTGTGATCTATAACACTGACAGCTCGGGAGGCTTTTGAGGGATACGGCATACGAGAGTGAATTTCCAAAATATTGCATGGGCTTGGGGTTGTATTGCTCCCTGCTGGCTCCCCAGGCTGGCACAGTGCTGCAATACTCTGAAAATTAACTCCTTTATGGCATGACACTCAAATCACGCAGCCCAGGGGAGAACGGGATGGATCCATCCCTCTGGGATTTTCTTCAGCACATGTTGCTAGTACAGCCTTCTGGCCAAAGCAGCCTTGCACTGGCCAACAGTCCAGCTCTGGCACAGTGCTCCAGAGCCAGTTATGGCTCACAGTTAAGCCAAGGAAAAGATTAATGGGACTTGTTGTAATCTCTTCTGGCATCCCAAGAGATTAAAATAGTTTGTTTCACTGCTGGAGCATAATCTTGAGAAGGGAAGAATTAGCCTAAGGAGGATCACGGTGATGGGTTCTTAACAGTGTGATTTAGAACGTTCATCTGACCCAAGGTGCTGATGATCCTACTGTAGTTGAAAATACACTGTGAACCAAACCACATTCCTCTTCTCCACTCTGCAGCTGGGACTTTGGGTGGATTTCAAGGAAACAAAAGGCAAACAAACCTCATCTGTAGGCACAAGGAGTTTCTAAAATTGGAAACATCTCTGCAAAGCTCAGAAACAGGTGACTTTTCTGTGCAGTTTCCCTCAAACCTGCATTTTCTCCTTAGGAAGAAGGGTTCCCTGGGTTCAAGCCAAGCTCATCCAGAAAGACTGGAAGCCTTTCAGAGACTGTGAATATCTGGAAAGGAAAGTCTTTTGCATTTATAGAAACCAGCACATCCAAGTGTTGTGTGACAGTGGCAAGCAATAACCAGTGTCTCGCCCTATAAAACAGACATGAGGGAATGATAATATGACCTTCATTCATTGTTAACAGTGTTTATCCAGAACCTCATCCAGAAAGACTGGAAGCCTTTCAGAGACTGTGAATATCTGGAAGGGAAAGTCTTTTGCTTTTATAGAAAATAGCACATCCAAGTGTTGTATGACAATGGCAAGCAGTAACCAGTGTCTTGCCCTATAAAACAGACATGAGGGAATGATAATATGACCTTCATTCATCATTAACAGTGTTTATCATGCGTTAGCCCCAAAATGGTCTCTTAAGGTCATCCTTTTCCCAGTGGAATGTTGTTTTAGGAAGCAACGTTTTGGTGTGGGCATGAGGCCTTGGTGTGGGCTATTGCAACATCCTGATCTCAAAGCTTCTTGTGTGGATGGAGCTCTGAATGAGTCATGGGAGAAATGCAGTGCGTGATGGAGGATACCTGCACTCTGAGCATGGGGATCTCCCTCGGAGTAGGAGTCTGTTAGTACGGAGCCCAAGAGGGAACTGCAGAGCGTTTAACATGACCAAATTAACCCCTATGGACAGGCAAACACTTGTTTACAGAGCAGAGAAAAGCAGAGATGGAAATTCATGGTGTCACTGAAAGAACTTCTCACCTGGAGTACAGAGAAGAGGAAAGAGATAGCAATATTTCCCACTGAAAGGAGGAGGAAGAGCTCTTAACAAATCAATACCCTTATTTAGTCAATAAACCCACAAAACAACCCCTCTAGGGGATAAACATGGAGAAAATTCACAGCTTGCAAACAGGCAGTCTCCAATTCTGCCCTTCGACAAAACGGTCTCAGTAAATGCGCTTGTCTCTCTTGGTTGCAGGGAGTTCATCATGGGGCTGGTCTTTTGGGAGCGTGCAGGGCCAGGGGAGGATGCAGGCTGGAGCTGTGCACCTGGGAGCGCAGGCGAAGGGGCGAAGGGTCTCAGGAGTGCCCCATGGAGAGGACAAATGCATTAACTCAGGTTAACGTCTCTTCTCGGTGTGATGCATTGAGCACCGCTGGCTTTGGCACTGTTGTTGGGGGGAATGGAAAAGATGAGCAGGGTCCAGGCAGGGATCCTGCAGGCAGGCTGGGAGCATGAAGGAGAAACCTTGGAAGGAAAGGCATGAAGCTGCTTTCAGCAGCTCAGCAACACATGTGGCAGAAATGCAGAGGCACCTTAGCTTAGACAGAAATTGTCAGAGCTGTGAACAGCAGCCAACAGCTGGAGTCAGGAACTCATGACATAGAATCATAGAATAGTTAGGGTTGGAAAGGACCTTAAGATCACACACAGCTTATTCTATGATGTGCAAGATGTTAAGAAATTAATTTGAAATGCTTTATATTCTTTTTCCTTCCCTAAACATATATATTTACTTTTGCTTAGCCTGCAGGCTTTACATCTTTAAGTTTTTCTCTGTAACCATGAACTAGAAATTTGCTTGGAAGAAATCCAGATTTTTCTCTTACTCACAAGATTTCAAGACCTTGAGCTTTGGGAAAAAACTGTCTCTGCCATTATAACACTCATGGTAGAGTCCCAGGAGCTGCCACACCAGAAACACGGCTGAGCAGCACCACAGCATGGACTCCCAGCACCTTGCAGAAGAATCCACCACCCTTCAGCAGCATGAACACAGGGTACCAGTTAAACCCAAGTAAAATTAAGGCTTTTGTAGCAGTTTTGTTCTATTGCAAATAAGCCTTTGACCCTTTTGAATTCATTTTCTCTTTCTCTCCTCAGCCCAGGTCCCTGCAAACCCAGCTGTCAGTGCTAGACCTGGGGCTGTAACACATATCCTCTACCATGCCAACACCCCAGGGTGATGCCTGTATCCACTCAATGGATCAGACCACGGGACTGCTCTGCTGAGGACTTGAAGCTGAAATAAAGAGTTTGGGCCAGAGTTTACAGGCAGCATTTTGGGTAGAAATCTGGAGGAATTCAAACAAAGCCAATGGCTTTCCATGGTTGTATCCAAGACCTCCATGACCTAATGGAGCAGAGAATGATTTCCTTCTGGGTCTGTGATTTTCTCCACAACATGGTTGCTGACTGTGATGTGTGTTAAAAAGGAGACATCCTCAGTCAGGGCTCACCTATATTGCTCCACTGAACTGTGAGATGCTCAGATTTATTCCAGCCAAGTCCTGGCCCAATATATATGTTTCATGTTATATTTCATTTTTTATTCTCCTCTTTCCTCCGATGCTGTTCACTACCCAGAACATCTGTCAAGAAATGAAGCACTTATTAGTATAGGATAGCACCTGTACTTTTGTGGTTTTGAGAAAACTCATGCTTGAAATGCAGCCAGAGGTTAAGTTATTGGAAGTATCTGACTGTTATAGTTCAAGTCTGGGTCCTAATTTTGTTTTGGAGCTGCACATTCACAGATGGAAAAGCTCCTACCTAATCTTATTTATAGTCTGACAAAATACTTAAGTCCCAGTACGTGTTAGTGTGCCCTATTCTGGCTCCTTCCAGAGACTGGGAAGTTTTCAGTCTCACTTGTGGAAGGTTCAGGAAGTCTATGCTGAGTTTAGAAATGGGGGGATGCAGGCATGGAAAGTATGCAGGAGATTTTGCACCCGAACCTGTCTGTCACCAAGGCAGTGATGTAGGCTCTTCCTGCATTTGGAGAAGAGGTTCAGCAATTCAGGCAGGGACAAGACAATAATGCAAGAGGCTGCTACTATGGTGTAAAAGTGAGGAACACCTTTGTAACTGGACTCTCTCAAGAAACCCAGATGTCTCCAAAATGAGTATTTGGCCCCAGTCACCTGGCTCCAAAATGCTGTTAGACCTTGGATGTTATAGCCAGACCCCAATCTCAGCTCTGCTAGTATTTCTATCAAAATACTGAGATTGATGCCAGCATAGCTAGGATTGCATCCAGGTCCCCACCAGCTAATGCTCTAGTAATTGGATGCAAATTTGCTGGGGTAGGCAAGGTGTGGGGGGTTCAGGAAGATAAAGGCACTTCAAACAGTGTCACTTCAATCTGTGTTTCCTGAAAGAGAGACATCTGTATCTCTAAATTTAGAAGCGATACTCTCTTTCCAGCAGGTAATAAACCAGCAAGCGCTGTACATATTTTTTCTATTTTGGATTCTGTTAACTGACAATTTAACCTAAAATCCCTCGTATTTCCTACTTGTTCAGCTGTAAATAGAGACTGACAGTTTATTTTCAAACACCCTGGTTGAAAAAAAAGCACCACTGCAAACCCACACACCACAACCCACCAGCATTTGAAATAAATACTTATGGGTCCATGACAGACGTGCAGTCAATGCTCCGCAGCAATCTCTTGGAGCTGTCACACTCTGTGATCGGTCTTTTACAAACACAAACACTGTTGATTTCTTATCAAATGTAAAACCTCCGCAGCTCTTTCGTAAATGGTTACCGCGAGCATGAAATCGACATTGTGAATCACATGTGACACTGCCTTGTCTGCTTGTAATTGAGCTGCGTGGGGAAGGCGCCGGTGCTGCTCCAGCCTTGCAGGAGCCCCACTGCCCAGCGCACTGTGAGGAGGGAGGATGAGCTTATCCGGCTAGGTGCTGGGTGTGTGTGTGTTGCTGCTTTATTTAGTGCAATAAATGCTCCATCCCACCTGGGTGGTGGGGCTTCTGTGGGGTCATCAAGGGTGGGGGGCAGTTGGCTGTGGAGGGGTTTCTTTACAAGGGAAAATTTGTGATTGGAGATGCATGGGAAAGGGGGTTTGTGTCCTGCCTGTCTCACCCTGAGAGGGGCAGGGGGGAAGTGAGACCTGCACCTTAGCAAGATCTCTTTCTGCCTGCGTACCCAAAATGCCACCTGGAAACCTGGAGTCTGTTGGAGTGTTGCCAGCAAACACCCCAGATGAAGCCCATGGCTCCCAGTCCCAGGAGTGGAACTGCTGGTGGGGCAGGATCCCCCCTTCCATAGCCTCTGGGGTCTCTCTCCATTTCTGACCGTGCAGTGGGGACAGCCTGGCATGTCCTGGCTGGTAGATGATCGCTCAGCTTGGACAGACAGAAACCCTTATCCTTTCCCTTCCCAATCCCTCCTATTTTTTAGTGTAGCCCAAGTGAGTAATTCCCTGAGTTGAAGTTCCCAGGACCCGGCTTTAGTCCTTACTCTCTCCTACATTTGACACAAGGTGGATCTGTTTTCTGAGCCTCCCTGACTTTGGGTCCAACCAGGCAACCTCAAAATATTCTCTTCCTTGCACAGATGTAATACCTAGCTTGGATTGGTACAACTGGGGTGACCTGTTAAAATAAAACACAGAAATGCAACAGAGTTATGAAACATTTACATAGAAACATCTCCTGCATCTCTATCTATAAATAAAACTATGTCCTATTAACCAGGAGGTGGAAGATGAGTAGAAATAGAGTGGTCTATCTATTTATGTAATGATATAATCTATCTAAATAAAACTAATCTATTTTTCATGCCATCTATTTCTCTAATCTAAAATATACTCGTTACCATGGAGTAATGATGTCACTAAAATGAATGACACCCATAAATGCAGACGAGCTGTAGTTATTCTGATGATCCAGGACTTCTTTCTTTGCTCATTTGCTTAATTTTACACGTGAGGAGTAGCTTGGAGCTAAATAGGATCACATCAGCAGCAAGCCAAGCAATGTTCCCGCTGACTGCAGGCTCAGGGCCTCGCTCCATCATGTATCACACTCCATGTGATTTTTTGTACACGTGTGCACCATGGAGGCTCACATCCACCAAGAGAAGTTTGTATTTGCTCGGTTCTGGATAATTGCTGTTTTATTTATCAGTGCTCAGGAGCAGCACAGGGTTGGGTGCTGTGTGTGTATCTGTGCTCCATTGCGAGAAGTTTAACTTAATGCAGTGTTGCTTTTAATTTATGGAATGCAGCCCGTTGCTATGGCATTGAGCACATAAAAAAACCCCCAATCAATAAATAAATGAAATTGGTGTCAATGGGAATTTTGTACAAAGATGAGCACCAGAGTATGACTCTTAATTTAGAGAGGCAAAGATAGAATTTCATTCACCCTTTCTGTATATAGTTGAACCTCCCCCTCTTTGGAGAGGTACATTTCCTGACCAAGAGTTATGTCTGTTTTGATTTTACTTAAGAATAATAAAAAATGTTTTCCTTTTGCTGGATTTATTGGGACCTCTGGCATTCCAGGACAGGATTTTCATATTCAAGGCTGGAACTTACAGTCTAGAGCATCCAAAGGAAATGAAGTTGTGTATCAGTATGACATATGCATTTGCTAGAAAGTCCTTCGAAATGCAAATAGGGATGATTTGGTGAGCCAGGCAGGCTGAAGTAAATAGGAAGTATCTAATATGCAGGATCCACATACAAGAGTGAAAAGAAAAATTATCTGGTCAAAAATGCCAAGGCGTATGTCCTGTTGCTGCGGCCTGTGTGCATGGGGTTGCACAAGGTCACTTCTCCTCCACAAGGTCTTCTTAATAGAGATGCTAATTCAGCAACACTGAATTGAGTTTTGTCTATGCAAGAAAAAGAGGAAAAAGCTAAGTGTGAAAAGGGAATCTCCCCCAAAAACTCTAAATATTTTTTTTTTTCCCCAGTATCATCGTTCAGATAATTTAAACACAGGTTTGAGTTGGAGTTCTACAGATTGCGGTAGGCAGTGGATATACAGCTGTGGTTATATTAGCTGCCAAAGCATTACTGCATTTAGGTCTGCAGAGAGACAATCCTATAGGACGAGTGAATAAATGGGGAAGCAAAGCCTTATACATAGACCTTGAAAATAGAACCAGAACTACAGAAATCACTATAACCGTCCAAGATCACCATTCTTGTCTTCTGTGCAGCGGCCTCACCAGCTTTTAATGAATTTTCCAAGTGGGACAAACCTTTGTGCTGCTCTTCCCTTTGACATAAAGCTGCAGGAGAATTTGGGCAGGTTATTCCCAGGAGGTGAGCATGCAGTGTTCCTTACGAGACCAGGACAGAGCCAGCGGTGGAAGCAGCACAAATCCAAGGCACTAAGCTATGTCGTGCTATTAAAATAATCCATATGCTCAGCAGCCAGGCCCTAGCACCTGGAGGGCAAATAAATGGGATTTGCCACTGAGATCTGTATTTAAGGTTTCCTTAAGCCTTTATTGCTGCCCTCCTTTTGGTTCTTCATCCTCCCTTTCCTTCCTCTGTGGCAGCTGAAGTTGTGACAGATGCATTTGTTGGCTTGATTGAGGGTCCACTGGTGCCAGCAGAAAACCTCCCTTAGACTTCAACAGACTTTGGGACGGACTCCTGGCACCCAGCTCAGACATGGTCCCCAGGACAGCCCCCATTGTGCTGACCCACACTCAGCCTGATGCATTTCCAGTCTGGGGAAGCCCTGGGAGCTACCAGTGATGACTTATTTCAGAGGACTGGCGTCTTGGAAGATGCTGGTAATAGTAGTGGGCTCAGATGCAGAGTTTCTCCATCCTCCCAGGGTCTCCTGGCTGCTCCCCATGCCCAGACATCTCTCTAGGGGCGAGGACAGATGGGGCAACTCAAGATCACCCACTCGGTGGGAGAGTAGAGCTCACCAGACACCAACAAGCCCCTGGCCAGCTCTGTCTCTCCCTGAATGAGAGGGGAGGGGAAAAAAAATCAAAACTTTAAGGTATATGAACTGTGAAATTAAATCGAAATACTCAAATAAAGAATCACATAACAACATAAGCAAAGATGTTTACCAGGGCTTGAAGTTAAATACAGTTTTTTTTCATAAACCCTAACACCAAGTGCAATAAAGCTCTCTGGAATGTTAAATATAATTTACAAGGGAAAAAAACGTGCCCTGTTGCCATAGGGCATCTCGTGTGGTGTCCCTTTCCAGGGATCAGTCCGGGAGTGGAAGGAAACATGCACTGCCATGCTTTGCTCAGGATTTCCTTATCCAAAGTAATCACGGATACACTCAGTGAGCTCTTTCTCAATCCACAATGCAGCCAACAAACGAGAGCTAATTAATCTGTGCTGCAGCTCCAGCAAAGGGGCTGCCCGGAGTGGGAGCATTGGGTCTGGCTGTTCGGTGGAACAGGGTCCCAGCTGCCCTGGTTTGGGATCCCAGGCAGGCGGGAGTGCCTTCCGTCACCCATCTGGACTTGCAGTGCCTGTGCTGAAGCTGGAGAGTTCAGTCCAGGGAAAATCACAGTCTCGCAGGATGCTTATTCCTTGACTATTACCCTTCTCGCTCCCCTGGCGTATCTGACATTAACACCCCGAGCTGACAGCACAAAGGCGGCATCTGGATAGCATAGCCTGTGGCTCTGGAGTCACGGCTGGTGGACTTGTGGTGTATCCAGATATATTCATTAAAACACTAATCAAGCAGAAGCTCATTTGTGGAATTGTCTTTGAATTTAAAAGGCAAAAAAGATGGTTGAACTACAAAGCCACTGCAGTCCAGAAGTGCTCTTCCCATAAAAGACATGTGACAGTCCAGGCCATTTTATGCCAGCCACACTCCTGGATGCCCGTATGGGTTTGCCAGGTCCTGTCAGAATGCCAGGGAGTGACAAACCAGGCATGGTGGTGGCAAGCCTGGGGATGAAGAGCACCTCCGACAGCAGCTCCTACGTGTCTACACAGAGTGGCAGGTCTGTGTGTATGTCTCCTTTGGTTGCACTGGCATGTGGCAACTATTAGAGGAAGGAATAGTAATATGCATTATATGTAAAATAAAATATATTTATCTTTTCCTTCTTATCAGTAAAACTCCCAAGGCTGTGAAGTGCTCCCAAAAGTGAATGTCCCCCCCCAGATGTAATCTTGATGGGAGTTTTAACATTTCTAAATGCAACAAATGGTCTGTCTCAGGTTCCCGGTGTCCACAGCACCTTTAGTAACACCACCATTTTCTGGGAGCAGAACTAGCACATACCAGTCTCTGTTCTCTTCATGATACAGGCAATAAAGAGGGAAGGGTGATGATTTCATGGGGTCCAGACCCCAAACTTGGTATGTTTTACCCTGGACCAGTGGCAGATTGTGGTCTTTGGACCCGGACCTAGGACAGACCCGGACCTAGGGCAGACCCTTCTCCAAGGGAGGGGAGGTAGAGAAGAATTGCTGAAGAGGAACACTTACGCTCAAGCGAATTTTCCTCTCTAAAGACATGTCTCTGGGTCTTGTTCTTATTGCAACTGGGGACAGAACTCCACTTTGACTTCAGGAGGGTGTGAGGGCTGCCTGGGAGCTCAGTGAGTAGCAGAGATACCCTGTCAGCTGGAGAGGATCAGTGGTGGAGTCCAGGGCTTGGGGGCAACCAGACTTAACTGAGAAATATCCAACCTCTGTAAAAAATCCCCAAACCCCAAACCCCCAGTACCTTACAGGAGAGAAAGTGCCCTCAAGACAAGCTCCCCACTAGGACTTGGTTGGGCGAGGAGATTTATATGTGCTAAAACTAAACTAATTTTCAGCCTCTTGGAGGAAACAAAATGACTGTTGCTATCATGGTGTAGTGTGAGTGGCTGGGTCACGGAGGGATGGGAGGCAATCCTTTGTTCCAGCAGTCCCAGGTGCATCATGTACTGGGCAGAACTTTAGCTTACAATTTGGGATTAAAGTAAATCCTAGTATTTTTCTGCATGCCTGCCCGCTCCCTGGCTCCCAGAGACTGCTGGGTAACTGCCTATTATCCCGTGGTTCCACTTCAGTGCCCTCCCCAATAAAACTTTTCATATCCTTATAAACGAACTAGATTGCCGTGTTATAAACATTTACACTGTGCTAACAGATCATCTCCGCACATCAGAATTGGCTAAATTCCCTTTTCCAGATGAATATATTGAAGGAGATTAGAGATATGATAGCTTTTCAGATTGCTGAACCCAGAGAAATTAGTTTAGTGAGCATTTACAGAGGCTAAATTGGAACCATTAAATAGTGGATTAAATTGATGGTACTTTCATTGTCTGTCCTTCGGTACTGCTGTAAAATCAATTAGCCGTCACTATTCCATTCTCCATATAGTGAGATTGTCAGCCTGGCTAGGAGCTGCAGAGCCTCACAGCAGTAGCAAGCAGTGTGAAAATACACCTATTAGGTGATGTGGCATGAAATAACATCATAGGGCAGAATGTCCCAGTGAGATTTATCCCAGCCTTATCTCTACTTTAACAGAGAGGGGACAGACAATAGACTCTGGTGACACTCTTATCCTTCGAACATGTGCACCAGGATGCTCTCTGGACTGACAATTATTACATTGCCTCTCGACTGTCCTGAATTTTGCATCGGAAATCCCTTCTTTGCCTCCCTCTTAAACTGGCTGTGTCCCACATTAAGAGCAGAGGATTTGAGCAGAGTAGGTTTGCATCTGATTTGGGGGAAAAAAATAAAAAGGATACCAACTTCCTCCTGCTTGATTTTGTTAGAGCAGCCCTAAGTCCTGTTAGCTGGCTGATTTATTAGCACATCTCAAAACCGTTTCAGGGGCAGCACAGCTTTGCCACAGCCAAAGAAACTGAGGCACACGCATGAGGAGTGTCCCACCGCCTTCCCGAGGAATCAGGGGCATGATACAGTGAGGACCACAACAAGTGCTTGCCAGTCCTTTTCAGCTTGTTTTGCACTCTTTCTTATGGGATCAAAACCAGAAGAAGGTAAATAACTTGCTGCCAGGTCATGGGGTGAGTTGGAGCAAACGAGGTCTCTTCATCCTTAAGCCACTGACTTCCCACCGTTGGTCTGCCAGGAAGAGAAAGAAACCCTAGAGCACTGCTTGCACCCATTGCATGCAACTGGGGAAATGGAAATGTTCCCCAAATTTGTGCTCTTAAACTCTTCTCTTAAAGTGTGAAATTAAAAAGTAATGAAGAATACAAGTCTCCTAAATTTAAGCTCTAACCTTTCGACCTTGCTCCTGCCATTTTTCCTACCAGGGGAGGTCTCAGCCCTGGTTTGAAAAACTATCATCCTCACTGCCAACTGTGGGTGAACTGGAGAAGATTTTCCATCCCCAGGGGGCTTTCCTTTCAATCTTTAAGTTTTCTATTGAACATGGAAATGGAAAACCCCCACATTTCCAATAAAACTACATCCAGTTCCAATTTCTTGCATTGATGTAGCAAAATTTTTAAATCCCTTGTCAAGATCTTAGTTATGCTTCACGAAGGAACCATCTGGAGCTGCTGGCCTTCATATTAAATGCATGCCAGGCTTGTAATATGGACACTGTCTTCTGTTCTCAATAGAACTCTTCTTTGCAGGGGATAGATGGGACCCCAAGTGCTCCTCACCTTGTTTAGTGACCTAAACTCAAAGCATGTTCAAATTTCCCCGTACCCTGAGCAGGATGTGGGGCAAAGTGGTGATTTCAGTGCAGTTGTATTTGATGTGGTGTTCCTCTGCTGGACCCAAGCCTTTCTCTTTCTTGGCTGAAGTGGATGCAAAGCAGCGTCCAGTTGACATCTGTAAACCACTGTTCATACTCACTGCAAGTGCTTGTTCACCAGGTCTCCATCTCCTGAGTCCAGAAAGACATCCTCTCTGTGGAGACGATGCAGTGAATATGGGCTAATGCTCCCTTGTGTTCTCAGCTCACAGAAGCAGGGGGAGATGTGGAGGGTGACAGGTAATGTCAGCCCAGCACTTTTGCCCTGGATTTGACCATGTTTACAGAGACGCCCTCCACTACTTCCCTAATAAGGTCTTGTTCTGCAAGGCTGCAATCAGTGCTTCGTTATCACTGAAATCTCATTGCTAATTGAGGTCTGAAAGCCTTTATTTCCTGGACATCTCATGCATGGTGGGGGCACCACCTTTAGCAAATAAATCATGTCATCATCTGTTTGGCATCCCTCCTCTTTGCAGAGGGCTGGGGATCACAATAGAAGTTCTTGTTTCCTCAAAACCATCCTTAGAGCTTCCCCCTCTCTACCACTTGGCACCCCACAAGTACCTTGGGATTTCCAGTACCTCTCTGTAGACAGAGCCTGCAAAGTGGATCTCCATTGTCAGTCCTGGAGTGAGTTGATCAGGCTATGAGTAGCTGTGTATGTGCAACATCAATTTACCTATCTAAATCCATTTATAACCAGCATATTTTATTGCACAGGATCTTCTTCTGTTCCTCCTCTTGTAATTCCTACAACTCTCTTTCTGTGGCATATATCTTGCCTTTTCTAAGATTTTGCTTCTCTGACTTTTCAGGGATACCCGTCTGCAGCTGCTGCAGGGACAGATATAGTGAGTGTAGGTCAGCTTCAGGATGATGCAACATGTGCTGGTGCTAATCACAAGTTTCCATCTTTTTGTGGTCCACACTTCCCTCCCAGGGAAGGAAGAACTGATGTGACCTTGAGAAAGCCACGCTGCCCAGCTGAGCCTCGGTATCCTGTCTACTGGGGCTCAGATCAGGTACATCAGAGAAAGATTTCTCCTGCGTGGAAACAATTTATTCTTCTCTTTTTCCTCTGAAGTTAAGCCTTTGCTTCTACATTTTTTATTGCATGTAACATCTTTTAAGACTCTCTTAGTTCACATTATTTCTTATCTACCTTAAAGTTTCCACCACATGGCTCCATCAGTCCCTTGTGTCCTCCCAGCCCAGTTACATCACCGTCCTACTTCAGCCTTGCCTGTGATGCCCACTCTAACATGCAAAGCAGACTCAGCAGAGCAACAACTTTACCTTGGGAAAGTATAGTTTGGCAAACTACTTTCTTAAAACTGCTCAGCCTAGCAGTGACTCTAGCCCTCAATGGCTTGCTATGGATCCCATAGGAGATCGTAGCAAGTCACACCTTCTGACTCACGAATTCACCCCTTGCTGCTGAAGAAGGGTGCCATTCCTTAATCAACAGAGAGCTTCAGCAATCAGCCTGCAAGATAGATCTAACTGCTTCTGCCATTGCCCCATTTATCTTCATTTCTATTTTTGCATTGATGGGTATCATACACCACAAAGAGCCAGCCCAGCCGTGAAATGACACTGGACTGGCAACCTCATAATTATCTGGGTTCACGTATGAATTCTCTTCAATCCCTTTGTGACACTCCATTGCTTCCTCATAACTTCCTCATCTGACAGATCAGCACTGTGCACCCGAACTGCCTGAGAGCCCCTGGGTAATAGCCTCAGGGACAAAGTTAGCCCTGGCAGAAGTGGGCAAAGATGCTTGTTGGCTTCAGCGTGAGTTTTGCTCACTTTGTGCCAAGCCTGAATATTGTCCAACCTCTCTTCCATGCACAAAAAGACTTCAGCTCCTTTATCTCCTGTAGGGGAAATGTGTTGGGTGCTGCAGTAGCCTACAGGTGTGTTGCTGGTTCATGCAGTAACTTGGAGATACCTCCTCCTCCATGTTACTGCGACGTAGTCTGTCTTATGGTACTCCTGTCTTCAGGCACATTCATGTTTTTCCTCCATATTTTGCACTAAGACAACACCAAAAGGTCTCCTGAAGCATGATGGGGTTGGTGTTGGCAGGGTGCACACCAGGTGATTGATTAAGTAAGTGCCTGAGCTATACCCTCTGCACCCACCTCCACTACACAAGGTCCTTTGCAGAGCATGAAGGCCATGGTAAAGGAGAAGAGAGTTGTCTGCCCTTGAAAGCAATAGCCACCAACCTCCAGACTGGAGCAGCACCTGGACTTTACCCCAGGGCTCATCTAGGAGCTGCTGGGTATCCTAATGTTGCTTCGTACTCTTAACTCTGGATGAAAAACCAAAACCTGGTGCATTTTATACCTGCCTGCAGTCCCTATGTCTCTGTCTGGTCCTCACTGACTCAGACCTGGTGTTAGGGTCTCTCCCCTGGGTTTGAGGTGAAGTGCTGCAAGGACCCAACCTGCTCTGGAGCTTCTGGATGAACCACAACCATGGAAGCACTGGGGTGAGCTCTGCAAGAAGGCTAGGGGCCTCATCCCATTCAAACAATCTAAAATGCCCAGCAGCAAAACTCAGCTCAAAACACCCCTCGAAGATGCTCCATGTCCCTCAGCACCCAGGCAAAACACAACCCATGGACAGGTACTTTCCACAGGCCAGTGCAAAAGGGATAATGGCAGCAAATCCCTGGAGAATGGGGACTTCTATCCCTGCTGCTGCTTGCATCCCTCGCTGGCTTCCCCAGTGCTGGCAGCACTGTGCAGACAAGCTGGGCGGTGGGTGTTGTGCTGCCTGAGCCCCTGCTGCTCAAGGCAACTGCCTTCCTCACCCGTGTCCTGGGCCCCTTCTGCCCATCAGATAGGCACAGCGTGTGTCCCCGGTGAGGGGGGAGGACAAATCCTGCCATTGGGGGGTAGAGGGTGGCTCGTGCGAAGCTGTGCTCAGGCGAGTGCAGGGCTGCTGAAGTCAGGGAGAGCCTTGCTACTGGCTTTTAATTTGCTTTGGATCGTGGCCATTATCATTAGAATAATCTCCAGCAGGTGATAGGCAGGAGTAAATTAATTCTGAATAAAAGTGTTTGGGGATGGGTGCCAAGGAAGGGCAGGCGTGGGCATCGGGTACTGCCTTCGCAGGTCGGTCAGAGAGGATGTTTGGTGACAAAGTGGACTTGGACTCGACTTGGAAGGAGCATATTTTCAGTCTGATATTACATTAGTTTCTGCTAAAGATCCCCATATCCAAAGTGCACAATGCAGTGCTTAACAATGGATGCAGAGGGTGGTGGGAGTGGGGTTATTTATTCGATTTTGGTTTTAATTCACCTTGTCCACTGAAATCATGTGCATGAAAACAATTGAAAATAAATTATCTCCCATCTCCAGAAAGAACCTTTCACTGTTGTTCCTGGAGCCACCCGGACACATGAACAATTAATCCTCGACTCCAGACCCAAGTGACTCAACCAATAAAACAGCTGTCAGCTGCCGGTCGTGGGGAGGTGCTGCCTAATATCCCAGGAGAGGATAATTATTCTTATCTGATTTGGCTCTGGAATGAAATCATAAAAAGCCTCGTCCCATTCTGTAAATTCAGTTCTTCTTAGCAGGTTAAGCAGAGCCCAAATGACTAACATTTCTGTCAGCACCGACTCTGGCTAAGGGCTAATACACCATGAAGAATAACCCAATAATAAATCTTATTACAGGGAAGGAAGAGGGGGGGAAAGAGACAGCATGCAAGAGTGCGAAACCTCAGAGACGACCTAGGAGGGTGCAAGGCAATTTCAGTGGCTGACAAAAGTGGTTTCAGATTGCTGTTCTGCGGGAAATTTCAGATTCATTTCATTAAAAATTTGCCAGAATATTGACCCAAATCTGAATGTTCTGGGTGGAAATGTTTCTGAAGCCAGAGACTTATTTTCTTGTTCTTTGGGTGTTTCTTTTTGCTACAAGCAGTGCCTCTTGGTGTGCAATGAGAAGATATTGTTAAGATGCACCCCTCCATCCTCCACACAGAGACACTTCCTTGAAAGCACAACAGTGATTTGGGAACACTGGCAACCAACAAGCCTTCAGTGCTGCCTTGGAAGGAAAATCCTCCTGGAGCCTGGATGGTCTACCCTGCAGGTATATATATATATACCCTTCAGGTATATATAAATAAGGTGGCAGGTAGACCCCTGTCCCTTGAATTTTCATGTGCCAGGCATGTCTTTAGCACACCCCTTCCAAGCTTATCAGACACCGCAGGGTCAGCCCAGTGTAAGGCCAGGGCTGGTCACCCAATGTCTTGTGGTGTCAAAGAAGCCAGAGATGGAGGCTGAACTGGGTAAGAAAGAGCTCCACAATCAAACATTTGTGTCTCTTCCTTGGAGGAATGCAGGCTCAGATGCTGAAGTTGATTTCTGGGGAGGACCTGCTCTTTGGAAATGGTGAGCTCTCCTCTCCTTCATCGCGGCAAGATTTACTGCCTGAGTAGAAAGTACTTTGTTGGGGGGATGGGGCATGGTGTTGAGTTTAAAGTTCAGGATGACCTTTGTTGCCTTTCATACTGCTGATCAAGAGGCTCCTGGAAATAATGACCGTGCAACTCAATCTGATGTCCCTGGGTCTCTATTTCCACCAGTTCCTCCAGCAGGCAGTTTCCCAGGCGAGCAGGATGGATACTGTCTGAAGCACCGTGTGGTGGGACCCAGGCAGGGCATGGGGACAGTGGGGGAGAGGGCTCAAGAGGCACATGGGAGCTCTTGAGTCTGGGAAACAACTGAGAGGTCTGGTGAGGAGGAGCTCTGCAGAAGATTGATGGCAGAGCTCTGGTGCCACCAAAGCGTTTCTCCAGCACCTGGGAAGGACGTTAAGGAAGAGTGGGAACCTAGTGGCCAAGATGGGATAGAAAGGAGCCTCAGACCTCAGCCGGAAAACGCCAGTCACAGCCACAGAAATCAGCCCCCAGCAGGAAAACGCCAGTCACAGCCACACAAATCATGTGCAATTTTGCATTTGATTTGCTGCTCCATCCCAAGGAACCAACATTGGATGGATACCTGGGGGACTACAGGAACAGGGACAAAGAGCTGAAGGGGGAAAAGGGGATTCCCCCAGTACCAAAGGGATTTGGAGCCTGTCTCCGTTTTCCAAGGCTGCCTGGGGCTGTTGCACCATGACATTGTCATTGCAAAGCATGTGATTCTCCCAGGCCTTGCTGGAGGGACAGCCAGATACCATTTCAAGGAGAGGCAAAGCTTGGGTACCAGTGGGTCAGTGATGTTGTCTCTGAGCTGAGGAGAAGCAAAGAAGAGCATGGGGTGCAACAGCACTGTGGAAGGTGATGTTTGCCCAAGGCAAGAGGGGCTACAGTGAAGGTTTCTCATGAACCAGTGTGACCTAGACTGTCCTGACAGCATGGGGTGTTCCAGTGAGGAGCAGGGCAGCCATGCTGATGAGGTATTTAGAGCAAGAGGGACAGAGCCCACAGGTGTCACCCAGATGTGAGGTCATCTTCTGTGGCAGAGACATCAGCTTTTATGGCTCTTTCCTCTTTGCCTACGATCATTGCACAGTGAGCAAGGGTGCAGCAAAAGGCAGTATAAATACCACACATCAGTGCTTGTGTCCAGAGTGCCTCTGAGCCAGGAAAACCAAATCTCTAAAAAGGTGGACAAATATTTGCTGAGAAAGGCTCTTCCAAGCCTGGCTCGAGTTCAGGCTGATGGCTGAACTGTACGTAGAATCTGGAAAGGCAAGGCCAGGGACCTGGATTTTTTAAAAGAGATTTATCTGTTCATGGAAGGAATGTTAGGACTGCTAGAAGGTGCTGTAGTTCCTTAGAAATGGAGATAAATCTGGGGTGGAAACAAAGTACATAAATTTCTATAAATCACATATTCTTTACTATAATCTGGGAAAAATTAGGTGATACTGCACTAGTAAACCTTTATATATTTCATCTTCATCCTTAAAAACCCTCTGAAATTTTGTTTCTGTAATAATGTTGATTTATGCCCCGTTGTCCTTTTCAGTGGTCGTATCTCCATCTGCTGGGAGTGAAGGTCTGGTAAGACTGACCAGCACAGACCAGCTAAAAGCCATGTGGGAACAACAGTTTCAGTTGGAGGTGAGCTTTATTGTTTATTATATGAAGATTTAAAGAGACAGAGACAATTGATGATACCGCCCCGGGTCAATAAATTAAACCACCCTTGGAGACAGAATTATCCATGATGAGAAAGCTGCAGTGGTTCAGGAATGGGTTCAGGTAACCCAAAGATGATCATGGGTTCTCTGGTCCGATAGAGGGAGATCGTAGCCAAGGATGGGAAAGGCTCAGTGATCCCTGCTGAGATGGGAATGGCCCATCTGGATGTGCAGTTCAAGACAAAGAAACAAGGCCAAAGAAAGTGATGGATCAACAGCAGTCGCAGGGGTAGCAAGATGGCAAAAATTGACTCCATTGTGGGTTGCAATGCAAGGCTAATACCTAACTTGACGATCATGTGGAGCTGGTGCTTGGGAGGATACTACAGCTTCTCCCTGCAAAAGCAGACGTTTGCATGTACACTGATTAAATTTACCCATGAGAGATCTTGGTCCTCTGTAGCTTTGGAAGTGTTCAGCCCTGATTACCTTATTAAGTCCAATGCTCATTTTTTAAGCCGCTATCTGTAGTGGACATCATGTTTCAAACTGTACCTGGCTTAGCTTTTATCTCAGATGCCTGCTTACCACAAAAACCTGGAAAGGCACTGCAGTAACATCTTCCAATAAGAAAAAAATAAAAGCTGAGATTTTGCGTGCCAAGAGAAGCAATCAGTCAGTGATATTGAAAGATCCATCATGAAAGTATAAGGCAAGGAATGAATAGACTTCTAAATCAGTCAAACATTTTAAACATCCCTTTTGTAATTGACAATTTTGTAATATTTATTCACAACAGATCTGATTGCTGGATTCCCACTGGCTCCCCTCAGGAGGGTTTGCGTGAAATCAGTTTGAAATGGTGTGTCAATTTTTTTCTGAAGTCACCATCTGGCTGATAGACTTGAGTCTGTTCTAATACACTGACCCAGTGAATCGCTGCTAAACAATTCCCAGGGGTCTCCACTCCTCTCGCAGGCAATCCGGGAGAACGCTGCCAGGAGAGAGCGGGCGAGACAGGCATATTTTAATGCATTATGTTGAAGGATTGTAAAAGAATTTGATTTATGTAAAGAAACAGAAATCTTGGGATGGTCTCATTCACTCTTGTGCCCTCGTGCTGGTTGCAAATGTGAGGGGAGGTTCAGGACCAGCATTAGTGACCTGAAACTACCCGAAATTGTGCTGAGGGGGAACCCCCCCACCCCCCACCAAATGAAACCCCACAAAAAGACCCCATCCCCAATCAAAAGCAAGAAACACAAATGTTTGGTAGCAGCAACCCATACAGCCCAGCTGGCAAAAATAAATATGGGATCAACTTCATCACACATCTATTTCAAATAAGTGACTGTATATAGATGACACTGGAGTCCTGCAAAATCAGCCCCATTCTATCACCAGAAATCCCTGGGTTGAAATATGGTCAAGCCATCCGTGCTTAAAAATAGATCGGTTTAACTTGCAGTGTGAAATGAGGCCTCAGCACACGTCTTGTATGCTTTCCTACATACCAGCCATGAGTTCACATGGCACATGTTGATAATCAGATGCTTCCTCTCATCATCCCTCTGCAAAGTATTGCTGCAATCCTTATGTATTATATTTTCTACTATGGCTCTTTGTCATTGTGTCCCCCAGCCCCAGACCATGTGCACACATTGCCATGACAGATGTAACACCACATACGTACCTGTACACGTGTGTTTGTGTACGCAGCCACATTTACACATAAGCTTGGCATAATTCTAGGATGACTAATTTTTTTTGACAGGCGAGTAAATCATCATTATAGCATTTGTTTTTTTCCATTACCATCAATCATTATTGTATGTGTGATCAAGCAAAATTTGTCTTTGGCTGCTTAAAATTTTCCTGATCGTTTTTCAAAGCTAAATATCATCTCTAGGTAAATAACACTTACTGTAATAACGTGCATGCTAAAGAGCTGATCCAAACCCCACTGAAATCATGGGAAGGATGTTGGCTCAATGGACATTGATTTAAGTCCTAAAGGATCATTTGTTTCTCAATAGAACCTCAGTAAGAGGCTGAACGTGGAGAATGTTTTATAGGGTTTGATTAATTCTTTCTTCTGCCAGTGGAGTAAGGCTTTGGCATGTAACTACTGATCAAAAGAAGTAGTGTCTAAAGAACAAGGTATCTAAAGCCTGTGATAATATACAGAATATCACAAGCTAGTGAAACATGCAGAAAAAAAATTCTGCAAATCTATTCAATTTTTAAATGAATTTGCTGCAGCTATGCTGGAATCCATTCTTCAGGTCCATCTGATGGGAGTTCAGAGAAAAGAAGTGTTTGGGAAGATGGGCAAGAAACAGTAGGACCAAAGGTTAAAGGGAGACCAGGAGAAACCATGAAGTGGTCATCCAAACCCATAGACCAAGGTACCAGGACTGGGGAAGCAAGTGTAGACTGGGTCAGGACACCTCCAGGGTATCTTGCTCTATTGCCACATTTGAAGGATCTTGCCTGGGGGCATCCTAGGATGTTCTCAGACATTTTGGTGTCTTTACACCCAGCATGCACCTGGGGCTTCTATTATCAGAGGCATAAAACTCCCCCCTAAATGCAACCCACTATTAAAAACATGCAGGGAATCAGAGCTTGCCAGGACTGGATGGCAAGCACTCTCTGCAAGCACTGTAATTGACAGTAAAAGTAATTAAACTTTTAACACTGGCTAAGCTCAATATCAAAGATCTGGGGGTTAATGTAGCAGTTTTCAAAAGGACAGGAGAATAAAGTAGTAATAAACCAGAATGAACGTTGCAAGGACTCTCAGGCATGCTTGTCCTCTGCACAATCCACTGATGAACGTGTCCTGGGTTCTTTTCGGCTGCAGGCAGCCCTCAGTGCTCCCTGCCTGCTGGTTAATTATTTTGTAACTGTGAGGCTATGCAGGTTTGGGCACTGTGTGCATCGCTGGAGGACAGGAAGACAAGCTCTGAAGCAGCTGCAAAAAAAGAAGTGTTTGCATCCCACTTTCTCTCCCCATTTCTGGGAAGAAATGGGTAGGAGGGAAATGAAATTGACAGATGAACATTCCAAGTTTATCCTCATTTTTAGTGGGTCGTAATGGAGACTATTGTGGCAGTGCTGTGCAAGATGTTATTGGGGTTTTCTTTTTATTCCAAGAAAGTTGGGTGGTTCTTGGGTTATAAAAAAGGATGAGAAATAGAAGTAAAACTGTCCTGTGAGGCTTGGGCAGGTTTGGGAAGTGATTGAGCCTTGCCAAGCCTGGAAGACTGGTATAGAGGAGCCTGTGCAGGGTCCTGGGTGCTGCTGGACAAGAGCAGGGACAGAAGCACCAATACTGGGGTGCTTTGAGTGCCAACAGGTTTAGAAGGTCGTCCCTTCCTGGGGTCCCTCCTCCTGTCCCTGTGGCGAGGTGCCCTGGCCAGCACTGGTAATTCTTGGTGCAAACCCACCTGAGTAAGGGACATGTGTCTGTCTAATCTTTGTCACAGTCAGGTCACTTTGCCTGTTGTTTTGCCAGTTTTTTCCCAGGTTGGATCTAAAGAGAAAAGCATTTTTCTCAGAAATAGGCTTTTTGTCCTTGAAGGATTCTGCTCCTGTCTCCTTACTTCTCTTAATTATATAACCCTAAGGTATGCCTCAGATTTACACAGCCTAAATCCAGCCTTATTTGACTATATTTGTCGTTATTCCAATTAATTGTGCATCAACTAATTGTGTAACATGGCTATTTGCATGTCAAACTAGGGTCCGCATGCTGTTCTTTGCAGTGTAATTGCTCTGGCTAAGTGAATACCAGGAATATTCCTGAGGTTTCAACCATTAATCAAGGTCTGTTGAAAGGAATGTTAGCACCCTGGGAAATAAAATAAAATAGAAGAAAGAATTAAAAAAAAAAGATGCAAAATATCAATGAAATTTTTTAAATTAGAAGGAAGTTTTAAATGCAACAACAACGTGAGTATGAAGGCCAAGGAAGGTCTGGCCAAGCTTACAAAGACTGTCCTCTTAGGTCTGGAGGGCTGGGAGATGCTTGCTGACAGACAAGGGGTAATGGTTGGGCTTTCTTTCCTTGGTGCCCATTTTGGGGGTGCTTGGGCAATGGTGCTCAGCAAACAGTGATTCCTCAGGAATATTTTGGAAGGAAGGAGAGAGATGAACCATGGCCTGCTTCCAACCACCCCCATGTGTCCCCATGTGAACAACAGAGGCACATGGTGATGAATGGTCCCTTCCCTTTGGGGAACGATGGATTTTTATTGTCAACACTGCCCTGGTGATGTATATAAGGTTGCTGTGGGAGAAAACAACTGAAGGCTGTAATGATGGAAAAGATTATTAATATCCTTGATGAACTGTTGCTAGTTTAGTCAATGAGTTAGTGACAGATCCAGTGCTGAAACTCAACTATTCCTGGATCCCAGACTGGCAACTGGTCCATTGCAACTTGCTGTCCCATGTTACATAGCTTAAGTGTGTCAGAAAAAACCCAAGTATTTTTTAAGATAGGATCAAAGATGCTAATCAAGGATATGGATCCTCAAAGATATAACCAGGAGCCTTTTACCCATTCACAAGAAGGAGGCTTGCAAGATGTGGAGCCCACAGCAGTGGCAGCTGTGTTTCAACACCTTTCCCAAGCTGGCAGGGAGGCTTGTGAATGCCCGTGGGTCCCGCGCTCAGCTTGTTTAACCCGGGCTCCTTAGGGGACCTCGGGTCTCCCCACTCAGCTGTTTCCCATCCCTCATGTTGCTGGATGGGCTGAGGCTCTAGTTTCTGCTGCTCTCCCTGCTGCTGAGGATAAAGTGAAAGCAAAGCTGGCCCTGGGCTGCTGTTTGCAAATAGAGATGAAGACAAACAGATGAGTTCAAGCTGCTGGAAGGAAAACAACCCTGGCGGCTCTTCAGCTTAATGGTGGGAACCTGGAAGTGTAAACAAAACCCTGGGCAGGTCCTCCTCATTCCCACTGTCCCTTGGAGTCCACCAGTGTTTTTCAATCTTTACCTCCTAGAACCAATCAATTTTGTGCCAGCCTGTAACTTTTTACTGATGTTGTGGCTGTCTCAGTTAAAGACAACCAGGTGCTGCATCCTTCACCCCCCTCCCAGCACTGGGACCTCTCCTGCCCCTGTTCTCTCAGACCCAGAGGGGTCCCCAGCTGCATTTTCATCACTGGGTCCACGACTGTCCTGCAATCACAGGTCTATGCCCTGCTGGATGTGGGCAAGAAAGATGCACATGGAGACTTTTATCATCCTCCTGTTTCAGCACTGCATTCCTTTTGCCCTCCACCAAGAGATCATCCACTCCCTTTAAACCTCAGAGAAAGGCAACATTACTCCAAAAACTTGCCAGGTTTCTGAGTAGCGAGTAACAGGGGAAGGAGGTGCGAGCCCCACAAGGCATATGGTCCTTGAGCCCCAGGATCGCCTCCTCATCCGCACCACCACAGTTACAAAGGACACCTTTTTTGTGGGTGTTCACAGTTCATCCACCACCCCAGAGCCATGCGTGGTAGAGCCCAGGGGCAGGCAGAAAGCAGGCAAATTAGTCTGGGCAGAGAAAAAGAGATGCATCTAGGTGCAGGGCAAAGTCCAGCAGTGAAAAGCACCATCAGGAAGCGCTGTGGAGCAGACCTGATGCTCTTACCCAGCACAACTCCCTGGAATTGCAGAAGGTTTGACTCGGCAGGCTGCTGCATTCTTCCCATGTGTCAAGTCAGAGAAATGAACATGGTATCTTAATTCTCCTTCCCCCCCTCCCTTTTTTTCTGACAGCCCCTTAATTAGCATGAGATTTCACAAAATTCACCAAGGCAGCCATCCATCTGTTTTGCTGACTTCCAGTAACAATATTTATCATTGCAAAAGTGTCAAAACAATACAACCAGATGACATTTATGAAAGGGCTCATAACTACTTTAACAAAAAAAGGCCCAAACCTTGAAAGCCTCCTGAAGTATTTTGCTGGGAATTGTTTGCAGACACAAAGCTGAGAGTAATTCCTTCTGTACCCACATAAATATTTTAAATAAGCCATAGAAGACTTCTGCAAGAGGTGCAAGGATGGCATGTGCTTCTCTGTAATGACTTGGTTCAAAGTGGTCAGATGAGAAGAAATCCTGATGCCTTCTCTTGGTTTCACCCCCAAAATATTAATTTTGGTGAATACCTTTCACATGTCAAAAGAGTGCTGTATAAATTAGTTCATGCTGGTGACTCCTCTTAGGAAATTTAACCTGATCTGCCATGCAGCAAGAAGGGGGAATTAAAAAAAAAAATCTGCTTGTTTAACTTTACAGTATTTAAACCAATACATAAATGAGAATTAATAAATCTGCATTTCCTATTGTCAGCACTAGTTGATTACAGCACTGTGGAGCCCTATCAAAGGGTGCGTACGGCACACTAAGTTCTGCAGTGTATTTTAATTACCCACAATAAATTCACCTAACAAATTCAAGTGTAGCTGCATTTTCCCCTTGTCAGAGTTTCTCTGGCTGGGAGCACTCAGAGTTATGCTTTGGCTTAACGGATCCCTGTGCATGAGGGAGAGGACAAACCCCTGCAACTCTGGTTTTGATGGCTTTTTGTGGGGAAAGTGGCTTCGTTAAGCTGAACGATACCCTCGACCTGGTCTATGATTGAATGCTGTTCTGCCCTCTATCTGGTCTCTGGCAAGGTGAGATTTTAAAGCCATTTTGTGCTCAGTGTAATTTCTGGAGATTTTTCTCTTGCAGCTCTTGGATGCTCTGTGTTAAGGTTTGTTGAAGGATTTGCAGCGGCTGACACCAAAACAAAGCAGGATGCCAGGGTGAGAAGCCAGTGGATAGATACCACTGCCTGATTTGGGTTTGTGCAATAGCATCCCAGGGAAGGGCGAACAAAGCTATGGGATAGATCTGTTCCTGGAGGAACTTCCCAGGCACCAGGTCCACAGCAAGTCAGTGCTTTCTTGCTCAAGCTGGGGACAGGGATTCTGGACCCCGTGGAGCTGGTCTGAGCTCCGCACTGATTGCACACATCTGTCTTCTCCTGACAGCTCTGCCTGTTAGTGGAGTGAGTCTGCTGTTTAATTTACCTGACTTGTTAACAGCTCCCTGTTTTGAAGTTGTAGGAAGTAGCTGATTTCACGTTTACAGTCGGAGCATTGAATTCCCATTGGGCAGCTAAAATTCACAAATAATCTGGTAATTTGTCCGCTGCCTTGGGAGCCTGTGGGGACGCTGCTCAGTGTATATCACAGTGTATATCACTGTGTTTTGGTGGGAAGATTGATGAGCAAAGAGGAGCATGGAGCTGGCTGGCTGTGTGCCAGGAGGAGCTATCAAAACTGAAAGGATCAAGGAAATCTCTGCCAACGAAAGCAGGGATGGGGGTTGCCCATTTCTCCTTGCAGAGGGGCTGCAGAGGAGGGCAGCAGGGAGCTCCCTGCATTTGGGGACTGGCTGCCATCAAGGAGGCACATCCCATTGCTGCTGGTGATGGCCAGAGTGAACCAGAGCATGTAAATGGGTTTGCCTTGGCATATTGCAGCCCTGGAACCCCAGAATGTTTTGGGTACTGGTTCAGTCCATACAATAAGAGAGAGCTAGTGCAGAGCTGAGCTCAGTTCTGGATTGTGCCCAGTATCCATGATACAGATCTCTTGGAGAGGAAATGGTCTCTCAGGGGTGCTGCCACAGATATCACATCTGACAGCCACAAGTGGAACAACACATTTTTGGAGTTTCTTATCATTAATCGCTCACCCCTCATCATTCAACATATCAATAACTGGCAGCCCAAAGGAGGCAAAACCATCATATGTACAGCCTGGAGCACCCCAACACTGCATGAAGGTGGATTTTGACAGTCAAACCCTCACTGAGCAAGTTCATCATCCCTAGCACAACCCACTGAGGATCATGCAGGGATCCCTAAGAAGGGGCAGACCCTCTGCTACTCCCAAGTTGCTTCCACTGCTGCAGCAAGTAGAGAGTGAGCAGCCTCCAAGTTCAGGTTCTACCTCTGTGTGTCTTTTCCTGGAGTGCAAACCACCATGCACCTGCACTAAGGAAAACGCTACAGCCCTCCCTGAAATCAGGCATCTTGGACTGTTAAATGAGTTTGGAGTTAGGGAAGTCAGGCTGCAGACATCCCAACAGAGCAGCAGGTGATCAGTAGGCTGTCCTCTATGGGGAAGGTGTTAAATACTTCTTGGAGTGCTGACAAAAAGAGTTGCAGCCCATATGCTTATTGCCAGAAAAATAACAAAAGAAGAGTATTGGTTTAACCAAGTCTAACTGCCATCAGAAGGTTTAGACATGTGCTCTTGCCACCAAATGGTCAAAGCCAAACCAACAACAGCCACCAGCCCAGACTCTCAGAGGGTGTCTGCCTTCCGGGCCCTGCATCATGATGGGGTTTGCTCCCATGGCTGCCCAACCCTGCTGCACTCTGGCAGCATTAAATCCACTCTGTTAGGTTCTCAAGGGGCTTTGGGTACAAAGGAGTGAAACAGCAGTTGGGTGCAAATGAGTGAAAAAAATTTACCATCTGAGATGGACACACTTGTTCCTTGAAGCCTGGGCTCAATGAGGTGGGAAGATCCATCTTAAAACTGAAGATTATTAGACTTGAGACCTCTCAGATGGAAAGAATAGAAAGGACCTTGTCAATAAGCCAATGACTGCATGAAATCAGAGCAGGGGGGAGGAAAATGAAACCGAGAAGTGGTGCAGGCGATGCTGCTCAGCCAGGCTGGCTGCACAGGGCAGCCAGTCCTGGGCTTGGCTGCGTTGTGTTCTTGTTTGCATTAACTAATGCTGCTTGGCATCATGTAATGTGTTATTGTTTTTATTGTTCTTGTTGTAAATACACCTAGAGGCATCTTCTAAATAGAATTAATTATAGTCGTTTAATTCATTAGGTAAGTACATAGTGCATTCTGCTAGCTGGAAAAGCATGGGTGGCTGCAGTCAGGGCACACAACGTACGAATCAATGTATGGTCACATTCGTTGTGTCTGGGCCTGTGGCACCAGTTCTCCAGATCCTCTGATCTCATGTTTCCAGTTTCATTCTCAATACTACCCTTTTTCTGAAAAGCTCATATCAAATTTGAGTTGTTGGAAGGAAGGTTTGGAAAGATTGGTCTACAAAAGAACAGCACAAAGGGAGGAGGAGGGCAGTGAATTTAGGCGGAAAGCACTTGAAAACTGCTCAGGGTTGTGTGGCCCAGGTGTAGGTCTGTCTGTCCATCCTGGGGATGAGTCTGGCTGGAGGTGGGAAGCCAAGGATGCTCCTGAACCAGCTGGTTGCCAGTGGAGGGTGTCACCCTGTTCTGGCTCCATCTGAGCCCAGCAAGGCCAGTTTGACAAGGGAAATACTCTGGCAGCCAGAGATGCCAGGAGGAGGAAATCTGTGTGCTGAGGCTGTTTTCTAAGAGAAGGAAATGCATACGGCATCTCATGGGAGAAAAGGGATCAATGCATTAATGCACATGTGCATGAGAGGACTTGCAGCTCCTATCTTTGAGCAGACCACCACAGCAGAGGAAGCACACATGGAGATATGTGTGCATGTGCAGCAACCCTATGAAAAGACACTGCAGGGAATACATCAGTTTCCCAATGTAGGGGCAATGCAGGCAGCAGTGTTTGCATGATGATATTCACATCAGCCTCTGTCCTGCCTCTCCTCCAGCCCAGGCTGAGGGAAAACCCAGCCCTTAGGAAGTACTGGAGAGAGAAAGAAGAGGCTTGTAACCAGGTCACTGTCTGCTTTGTGACTTGTGTGCATCCAATCTGACAGAGATGGAAACCAACTCGACACTCCTCCCGCGCCATGGAGGCTTTCTTCCTCCCCTTCTACCTATCATGTAGCAGAGTTTTACAAGCTCACCCTGCCCCAGTTCAGAGCTGCCTTACTCACAGGACCAGAGCTGTTTTTCTCCAAACCACAACACAACTGAAAAAACACAGCGGGTCAATACATCACAGGACACACACTTGAAAGGGAAGAGGCATAAAACTCATGTCATCAATGCAGGGCAAACCCTGCTCCCTTTGCCCTGATGCTCAGGACATCCCCAGGGCTGGGAACTTTCCTGACCTGAGGATGCTAATTGAAGCTCAGATACTTGCTAAAGCATGGAGAGAGGTGAAGGAAAAGCTGCTGAATAAATTCATGCAAAGCAAAAGTTATGATCATTGGACTCAGGAGGAACAGGGGTCCGTCGTTGGCTCTGATATTGCCTCATTGTATGAAGTACACTGCATGTCACATTCCCATGGGCTGCAGCCCATCATCCTCTACCAGGAACAGGAATGTTGGTGGCAGGCCTGCAAACAGGCAAAGAGAAGTTAATCTCTCTGGCAAAACAGCAAGGTGGTGAAGATTTAAACTCCATCAGGAAGGAGTTCAAGTCCATTTTTGGATACCAGGTCTTGTTCTACATTAATCTCACCTGGAAGGAGCAGAGACACTGAAGACCTGGGTCGCATAACTTGGGCATTGGCATGCCTGGGACCACTGGGACCAGTGTTTAAAACATCCCACCTCTCACCTACACTGAGGCCATCACAAATGCCTTCGAAAGGTGTTGCATGCTTCTGCAGGTGACTGCCTTTAATTAGGGTGGAATTGGGAGACATCCACAACAAGATGGAAAAAAATAATAATCAGAGAAGACCAAGTGAAGCCCCATGTGATAATAAAGGCTGACTCTAACTAACAGTTGTTATTCAGACATTGTTAATGATATTATAAGCACTACCATGTGCTAGGCAAGCTGTGACATGCACCCTGGTGGACATATGGATAATAAGATCACATGCCTATTTCAAATCAAAGCCGTAAGTACAAACTTGATCTGAATCGGATGGAAGCCCAGTCTAGCAGTAGCTGGGGATGTGCTTTGGGAAAGCAAGGTCCTACAGTTAAGAAAATAAATCAAAGGGAGAATCATAGGCTCTGATGCCAGAACACTCTTACTGTGCATGAGGCAGCCCAGCCCAAGTGCTCTCAGCACCTCTCAGCATCCTGGGAACAGAGCCTGGCCTTGAGCATCAGGCAGTGAGGGGCTTCCTGCTTCAGGGCATTACTGGAGCCTAATGCACCCATAATTATCTCCAGCAGGATTTTTCCTCTATGATAGCACTCTGGAGCATTGCCCTAACTGGGGCAGAACTCTTACTAAGGATGGAGGTGCTTGAGATGCTTTACCTTGATTCGCCTCCTCTGTGTAGCCAGTTGCACACTGCAGTGCGGTGCGGAGACGCACATGGCTCCCTCCAGCCCACACCTGAGCAAAGCCAGTCAAGTCACAGGCAGCTCACTGTCATTAGAAACGCTGAACATAATCACCAAATTTAATGCCTTTATCATTGCTCAGTGGATCAGTGAACAGAGGAGCTAAAAGAAAGACAATTAGAAGCGTCAGTCTAGGCTAAAATTTTTTGCATTGCCTTGCTTTTGTCTGAAGAGTTATTCATTCCTTAATTGTGAAATGTAATTTTGTTTGGAGGCTTTTGTTATATTTGTTTTGTCATGTGGCTAATGCAGTTATTTGCTGCACACAGCCTCTTTTCTCCCGCTCAGCCTGTTTAATGGAATTCTTCAGCAGCTTTGATTTAAAACCATTTTGGTTTAGTGACCAGGAAGTTTCTGGAAGGGGGAATCAAGATTATTTCCTGGATTTCTGAATGATATTTTGCTCAGTGAGATTCATTTCTTTAAATACATGTTTTTGTGAAGGCCTTTAATGCAGCAATTCTGGTTCCATTGGAGACAAATCTCAGCAAGAAACAGCATCCCCTTCCTAAACACCCCATCCTGAGTTGAGAGACAGAGGGTCCCATTCCCAAACCCTCCTCCCACTCTTTTGATGAGAAAACCCCAAGAAGTGACCCCCTCTGAGCCCTTCCTCCCCTGAACACACATTCTCACTGACTGATGCAGAATCAGACTGTTCCAGACTTTTTCTTTCCATGGAGGATGCCCAAATGAAGGCTGATGCCAGCTCAGCCCTGGTGAGGCTCTGTGTGCTCCGGACGCTTTGCTGTCTCTTGGAAATGGCTGTGCACCAGACAGACCCACAGGATATAGTTTTGGTACGTCATAAACCACACCTGAAAGTTGTTTTTTCCACTCTAAGTGTTTAACTAGAAGGCCGCCTATAGCTCCAGAGCCCTGCTGAGCCTGGATGGCAATGTAGGGAGTGAGTAAATTGCCCTTTTAGCACGTTTTCTCCGACAAGAGGATTTTCAGTCTCAGCCCCCCCTCCACATGAAATCCAGAGCGAAGGAAGACTGATTTAAAACCAATCACTAACACTTACACACAGCCCCTGATTCAAGCATCCCTCCCTATCTAAGCTTCGTCTTAGACTATTGAATCAATCCTGTCTCCACTGTCGCCTTTCCTAAGTAACAAACCAAATCAGATGATGGCACGGTCTCCTCTAATTGACTGAACTGCACAAGTGTATCCATGTCTCAGGATGTGGGCATCAACTGTGCTATGCTGGGGGAGACAAAGCATGCAAAGATATTGATAAATCCCAGGATGAGGGAAGCAGGAAGCAGGGCCAAACCTGGGCATCAAGGTCTGTCACTCACCAGGCTGGGGACCTCGATAGGGGGTATAGCTTGTTGTGGGCACCCAGGTTCAGGTATGTGAAAGTTGAGTGTCTCCTTCATGCCAAGATCATGAAGTTTGTGGAGAGATGATCCATCAGAGCATGACTCACCCTGTGTGCATTTGACTCCATGTGTGGAACAGATCAGCTTGCCTTTTGGATGCATCTTTTTCACTGAACACACAGCGATTTATCTGGTTTTAAAAGATATTTTCACCACAAAGTCACAGTTTTCATTATTTTTCTGCTGAATGAAATTTCTAGTCCAATTCTCTTGGGCTCACTGAAAACACCTCCGTCCTCTGTCTGCACACCCATTTCTCCCCAGAGCCAGCACTACAGCTCCCTATAATAATGTTATTTCCAAGGTGGACAAGCCAGAGCCATTTCCACACCATGCTCTTCCTGGGTTCCAGCAATGCAGTCACTGAGGGACCCCTGTCACCTCTTCACTCCCCACCACTTGTGCAGGTGATGTGGAGATCATTAACTTTGCTGGTCACCACTACCATCCTCCTTACCCTGTCCCGTGGCCATGGAGGTGAAATCTGCAGCACCAACAGCTGGCAGCTGAGGTACGGGATGGGCATTTCACCAGCAAGTGCTGGTGATCTCTCCCACTTTGCCAAGCTGCCTGTGCAGAGTTTCCTCCAAGATTTGTTCCTGAATTGAGAAGACTGAGGGCCCTCAGTCCTGCCTTCGAACAGAGCATCATTAGCAGTTAAGCAAAGCCCTGCCATGCCCATGCCCCAGCTCCCTCCTACCCATTCTCTTTCCACTTTGGCGGTGAGCTTTCAAGCTCCTGAACACGTGTTGAAGACATGCCTATTAATAAGAAAGAAGAGAAGAGGGGGTAAGGAGTAGACATAATGATGAGAAGACATAATGAGGAGGAGGAGAAGCTAAACAGAGCAGGCATTCTTATAAATTCATTTCTCTAGCAGAACCTGAATTATGCAGCAATTGCTGTGGTCATGAAATCCAGGGGCTCCTGGTGTCCCTTGAAGGCAGCTGTGCTGCATGGGCCTGCTGGTGAGGAGCACCAATGCAGGGTTGCCCATCATGATAATCCCAGGGCTGGGCAGAGCCTGGGGCTGGGGCTGTCCATGGATTGGCTTCAGGTGAAGGGCAAGGGACCAAGGTGTGAGCATTCCCATGTCAGGAGACATGGGAATCATGGTTCAACGCAGATTTACCCAGTGGCACTGAGTAAGGGGCTTTAACCTTTGTGGGCATGTGCTCTTTAGAGGTGAGAAATGCTTGCCTGTCTACTAGGAATGGTACTTAATGCCCTCCAAGGGGCAATGCTGGGGGCCTGGGACAAAATGCTCCCTGTCTGTCCCTTGATAAACTTCTCCCCTTTCTGCAGAGGTGTGTGCATCACTCCTGCTTCCACCCAAGCCTGGCTCTGGAAAGCCCTTAAACCCAATCCCCACTGCCCCAGGTGGGCTGCTTGGCCACTCAGCCCGTACCATCCTTGAAGCAGGAGTGCCTGGTCCTGGCGTGTGGTTCTGGAGTGATTTAAAGTCTCGACTCCGTGAGGCGCCGCTGGAGAAGTGAAATCACCAACTCGTGCATCCGGGCTGGGAACAGGTGTGTGAAAACCAGCACCCAGGCACCCGCTCCGACAACGTTGTTTTTGCCTTGCGTGCCATAAATCAGCTCACTAATCTTTCACTGTCCGGAGAGATCTCTCACTGGGAGGGTGATAAATTGCCCTCCAGCCCCTGACAGCTGCTGGGAAATCACTCACAGCCCGAGACAAACCTCTAAATCTGACATTATAGAGTGTTGAAAGGAAGAATGTCTGTTTTTATAACCTACCTCAGTTATAATAAATATTTAAAATCCACATTAACATCCTCTTATAGTTACAATCTGCCCTCTATGGAACAGTGTCCAACTTAGATTTAATTAGCAACTGAACCTTTCCAGTCCAAGCTCCTTATTTAGGCTGAAGATCCAAACCTCCAGTGAAATGCCTCTGTTTTCTTAAACTACCTGCACTGTAATAAATATTAGCCATGTCGCCATGCAGCTCTGTTGGAGACAGTGCTCTTTTTGTCTTCTCAAAGGCTAACATTTAATTTAAATGATAGGGTCTTTCCAGACTCTAGGGGGGAATTTCTTTCCTGCTCTCTGGAAACTTTGCCATACTTCACCTCCAAGTTCTGGCGTATTCCTTTGGCATTAGGAGGACACAAGAATGGAAACACCTTGATGCAGGTATGGAACTGGAGTGATGAAAAGAAAATTCGGGCATGATAGTTCTGGCTTTTAGCTGTGGACCTGCCTTAGAGACACGGAGCAGAGACTTCCCCTTCTGTTGAATTGTGGAGAGCTTAGGAGCTGGATCCCAAACTCCTGCAACTGGCTTCTCTTGGAGAAAGGGAAGAAAAAATACCTGTCGAGAAGTTTTTGCATGTTCACTCTGCTCTCACCTGCACTTGCAGGTTGTCTTGTTTTCTCATTTATTACGTTACACCAATTGTTTTCCAGAAGGCAGCATTCCTACTGGCTTCTCCCCTCTGTCCTGACTAGTATTTCATCAGGGCTTAAAAAAAAACCCCACAGGAATAAACACAGACAGAGGTTGTGGAAAAGAAAAAAGCTTCCTTCACCTCCCTCAGCTAAAAACCCTACACCTGCCCATTTTAAATGTTGGTGAATTTCTGCTTGTCCTGCCTGTCTGCCACTGCTCTACGACTGTGTCAGCCCATGGCAGAGAGAGAAATCAGCCTGATCCGCATGTCTGCAACCTCCCCGGCTCCAGAGGTGCCCTGGAGCTACTCCACCAGCCCATCAGGATGCCCTCCTGCGGGTGGGCTCAGCACCAGCCTGGGCTGGGCTCTGGGGCCGAGGCCACGGGTGGTGCTGCAAAAAGCCTCGAGGTAGCAGCCACCCTGCCAGCATCCTGCTTTGGGGCTGTGGTTAATAGGAGAGGGGTCAGGAGGCTGCAGGCAGGAAGGGAAGGCAGGACAGCTGTGGTCTGCACACACGCTTCCCTTTGGTTTCGTATCTTGGCGCCCTGCATCCAGCCCAGCTGCTGCTTGAATCAATAGCAGTGTATCAATCAAGGCATCCCAGAGGAAACCCTTTGCTCACGCAGAAATAAACAGGCATTTTCCTTCTGTATGTCACAGAAAGCCATGGATGTCTCCTGGCACTGTCTGAGCTAAGGGTAAATGGGATGCTGCATCTTCAGCTGCACCATCAGAGAGTGGGTTAAGGAAACCAGAGTGTATATTATGTGTGTTGGATATAAATAAATACACAGACACAGCTTGGCCTGTGTTAAACAGACAGACATGGACTTCTGTTCCATTTCCAACTCTCCAAATGATGGCAGACACCCAAAAGAGTATGCAGCTTTTAAAAGAGCATCTTCCAAGTCCTACTATTTTGCCTCCTGTGTGTACATGCTGCACTGGGAGCTTAATCCGGATGACTCCAGCAAACACAGTCTTCTTGAAAGCAAACCCATAGGGATCCTGGTGGCATCCTGGTGGTTTGATGCCTTGATAGGGAGCTTCTTATCTCTGGTCTTGCAAAGTGCATTGGATTTCCCTTTGCCTTTTCCTTTCAAGTTTTCCCTTTTCCTTTCTAGTTTGTTTCTGGTTGTATCAAAATAAAGCTTTTGGGAAGGGGTATGGCAGCTCTTCAGCAGGCAGCTTGGGTAAGTCTCAGCTCTAGTTGGGGGCTGGTAAGCCATTGCTAAATCACTGCTCTGCTGCCATCCTCCAAGGACAGCAGGAGATGAAAGGGTGGCTGATCAGTGGCTCCTCGCATACTATCCCAGCAAAAGCAGAGCTGTCTTTGTACCTTTCCTCACCCCAAAGCACTCCTGTCCTGGCATCTGTTTGCATAAGCTGCCTGCTGTGACTCTTGCTTGGGTTTGTAGAGACAGCATCACCCCCCTTGGGAAACAGCCAGTGTGTTTTACCAGGAAACCTGCTGTTTTACAAAGGGTTTACAACCAGTGTGTCCTACCTCTGAGAAAAGTTACATTCTCGGGCATTCAAGGTTTGTTTTTTGATTATGCAGGAAGTGGTGTGAATGGAAGTCACAGAGTCCTTGAGGGAGAGAGGTAACATGAATCCTCAGCAGCTTTCTTAACCTTTGCTTTTGCAGATGTTTTTGGCTTTGCACAAGGAGCTCCCAGGAAGCTTCAGATGCAGAGCACATGGGAAGAAAGATGCTACGACATCCATGCTCACTCAGTGTCTGCACAGTGCTGTGATGGCAAAGACATTAGGGTCTTCCTCCTCTGCTTACCCAAAGGAGCGCAGAAGAGTTCTCAGCACTTCTGTGACGAGCAGGGAAACAGGTCTGAAGGAAATGCTCAAGGCTGCAGTCTTGCCCATTGGAAGAGGATTTTCCAGCTCTTCTTAGACACCAAACTACTATTTCACACAATGCCTGAGGACGTACATCACAGGATAATCCCAGTCCTACCTGGCCAGAAAGCAGAAGCCTCCCCCAGCAATAGCACAACATGGTGCATAGACCTTTGTCATGCACATACCAGTGGGTGGGTGGGTGTGTGGGAAGACAGGTTCCTCCTAGAGAAGGTAAGGAAGACTGAAAGATCATATCCAGGCAGCCTCAGCTCCAGCTGAGCTCCTGTGCTAAGAATTCGTCATGCCCAGCTCAGAGACCCCTAAGAAGGGCTGCTTGGAGCCGCATGTCAGATGTGGCCACCGTTGTCCATTAAGGAGGGATGAGGTTTTAGGTTGGGCTCAGGTCCCCAGGCCACATTTAAATTTCCTTGAGATGACAGATGTGAACAGTTAGACTCCAAAAGAATTAGGTCCTTCAACCTCCTCTCTACTTCACTGCTCACCTTTCTGCTTTTGCAATTGGTATTATACACAAAAAAGGACTAGATCAGTTCAAGGTCTCTTCTACCCTCAACCATCCCCTGTGGAAGCCCAGGCTGGAACTGAAACAACAAAGAGAAGGAAAATCATCTTTCCTGGCAGAAGAAGCACTGCTCCAGATTCTTAAGAGCCAGTCTGGTCCAAACCCAGACCCATCTAGAAAAGAGGTTGGTCCCCAAGGCGGAGGGTGTCTGGGAGGCTGAAGCCAAAATGCCTGGTGACAATGGGTGAGCGAGTGACAAGAGCCTGCAGAGACAATGTGTAGCTCTGAAACTGCTAGAAGCTGCTTACCAATTTTATGTCTGAAAGCTGACAGTCGTCGGCTGGCTCATTGTGAACACTGGTGCTCAGTTCCTTTATATACAGCTATTCCCTGCAGATTGCACCAAGCGAGCTGCTTGCCAGCGGGACGTAGCTGTGTCCCGTCATTAATCAACGTCGTGCTTCGAGAGAAACGCTGAGTTCATTCTCATGTGTCTCCTCAGACCTCTGGGGACTGGGTTGTCTCTAGCCGAGGCCGGTAGTCACCTGGAACAGTTTTCCAGCCCCCCTAAGCAGCAGGAGTGTCCATTAACTACCACGGATCGGTG
Organism: Nestor notabilis; assembly: GCF_000696875.1. Taxonomy (NCBI): domain Eukaryota; kingdom Metazoa; phylum Chordata; class Aves; order Psittaciformes; family Psittacidae; genus Nestor; species Nestor notabilis. Next base: position 38,991 of record NW_009926234.1, read on the forward strand.
CGGACGGTTTGTAAACTCCGGATACATACGGAGGGGCCCGGGCGCTTATTGGCTGGTGCTTTCCGCTCTCAGAAATGGGTCATTTAAACAGAAAACTGTAAAGTGTTCATGCCTCTGAATGCAGAGAAACTATCAAAACAAGCTCCCGTCTCCATGCCACAGACCCGGCATTCAAACAGAGACTCGGGGCATGTTGTACGGGAATGAACCAAGTGCTCCCAGCAGATTCCTTTCCTTTTTCTGATGTTCCACACAATAAACATTTCAACTCTCTGGCGCGAAAGCAGACCTACTCCAATTACCAGGACAGATTGTTTTGTTTGGAGTAATAGTTAAGGATCCCATCCTGCATCCCCAGAGCCAGTGAGAAAACTCTCCTTGCCCCCAGTGGGCCTGAATCCAAGAGAGCCCCACGGTACATTAGAGACACCACTGTTACTGGGAGGGTATTTTTGCTTTTCCTTATGGAAGCAAAACCAGTTCAAGCAAGTTCTGCCATGGCTCCACCTACACAAAGGTGGAGACATCCTGGCTTCCCAATGAAATGCAAGGCAGAAGCTGGCATCACCAAATGACGCTGCTATAGGCTGCTCTGTGACTGCAGGCCACCATGGTTGCATGGTCTCCTACAGCTGATTGACCTTTTATCCATGTCACTTGGACATCTGTTTGCCAGAGAGCAGTACTGCAGTCCCTAGGGCCTCAGAAATCTCAGCTCTGCAGGACTACATCCCAGAAAGGTGGAGAGGGGAGGAACCAGAAAGAGACTGGAAACCTTTAAAATCTGGAATGCACACTAAGAGATTTAGTAAATGAGATCTGAATAGAACCAACTCATCTGTAATTGTTACATTCAGTATGGACATTATGGGGCACATGGCAATAGAGGGGCTATTTTTGAAGGACCACAATGCCAAAGAGTGCAAAAGTCTTGGGGGGCTTGGAAAGAGGAATTAGGCAGCTATAGCTGCCCTGAACCTAGATGTGTCATACAAGCAGGTACAGAGAGCCCTTCTGTGAATAGCCTCTAGGTCATTCAAACTCCAGGGCTATGCAAACTCCATCTCTGCCTTGTCTGAAGTCTCCAGTGAAGCCCATCAGCTCACTCATTTACCTTGTTAAATGCCATCTGTGCATTATCAAACGTGTGTCACATCCAGTTATTCCTACCAGCTCCATCACTGTGCTCAGCAAAGGTACATCTATATCTGAATATTCACAAGCAAGAAGAAGCCCATCTGCCCATACTATGATCATATGAGTTTGTCAAGGTGGCTCCTGTAGTGTCTCAACTTCATGGGGCTGATTTTATCCCCTGAAATATTTGGAATTACCCCTGAGCAATCTGATCCACCTTGATATGGTCTTCAGAAGGAAGCACTACCTTAAGATGAACAGTATTAAAAGAGAGTAAATACATCTCTGGTGTTGAAGTGTCTCAGTGTAGAGAGACTTACGATTTTCCTCCTTCCCTTTCAGCTCTGAGAATATCCCAAAGGCACACAAAATGTACCCCTTGAAAGATCCCATCTAGCCAGGCTGTGATGTAAAAATAATCTATTATTGAGCATCAATCTGACCCCATTCTGGTTCCAGATTTGCACCTGGATGCACAAACAGAGGTCATGAAGACCTGACGCATCTAAACATTGACAGATGTCTTCGCAACCTGCTAAAAAGTGTACTGCTGGTGGCTTCTTGAGCCTCCAAGCAAGTTCATCGCTACCATGTGGTTGATCCTGCATCAGGTAAGAACACAGCTCCCTGGCAGCCTTCAAATTATCCAAAATCTACCTTTGAAAATGGAGAGGAAAGCATATTTTCAAAAGGAAAAACGTACAGCAAAATAATTAAAAATTAATAAGAATATTTCCACTTTTCCCAATGTTTTAGATTTGTTTTCTAGGCAAGAACTATTTGTTAAAGTTTACCCCAATGCCTTAAGTGTTTCTGAATAACCTCCAACAACGTTCTTTCCTGAGTCTGTTATTTCTAGGAAAATACATGTCTCTGAAGAGGCCAGATGAATAACAGGACCTAGCAGGTTCCTACCACCAGAGCTGAGAACAGAGGAAGTGGGGACCCCAACGTGAAATGCCTCTGCTGGGCCTTACCTGGAGGGAACCACACTGCTTCGCTTTGTTACGTGAGCTTTGAGTTTAACATAAAACTCCTTTGTAGAAGTGGCCTGAGCAAATGCCAGATGTGGGATTTAGTCTGTGCATGGCCTCCACCTTCTGGCCCTTGGCAAGATGAGCTGGTCACCAGTGATGCTCCTAAAAATGCCTAAAAAGATGAAACTGTGGTGTCCTAAACTGGCATAAACCCTATTGTATGCAAACTCTGGGGCCATTTCTGCTTATTCTCCATTGCAAAGCAATTCTCCCACTGATCTGGCTTGCAGCTCACTGCTCTGTCCTTTCACCATGTTTTTGCATGGGATGGAGCCACTGGGTGCTATGGCACCCCTGGGGTGAGCATCCTCCCATCACTTCCCTGCCAGCACCGTGCTGGATGATGGTGTGTTGACAACCCCTGGCTCTGCAGCCCCGGTGGCCACAGGCAAGCAGGAAAGGGGCAGGGAGCAATGGCTTGGATGTGTCCTGAAGCCCGTTACCTGTCCAGGCAGGGCAACCTCAGTGGCTCCACACCCTTCCATGCTGTTGGTGCTGGTGAAGAGAAGGATCCAAGGGCTGTGCTACCCAATGTGAGCTGTCAGTCTTCCTGTCCGCCTTCCTGTCCGCCTGGATCCCTCTGCCTTTGTGTACCTTTCCTTGCAAGCAGCAATTTCTGACAGCTAATATTTCACAGAAACCAGAGCCAGCTCTCTCCCTCCCTCCTTTTCCCCCCTCTCTCTCTCTTCTGTTTATGAAGCTGAGGGTAAGTGTTTAATTAGTTGCCTAATTGCCTGGGTAATTGGTAGACATACTCAGCTCTCCAAGTAATCAGTCTGAACAGGCCTTGAAAATATCTGGCCCAATATTCATTAGTGCAGTCAAATCGTTAAACAGTTACTGTGTTTGGTTCCTGACAAAGCCCCGACGATGGCTGCGTTGGCTGCCTGGTGGTGGGGGACCCTGCACCCCATGGAAAACACTGCTGGAGGGGGTGAGGGGCTGATGTGAGGGAAAACCCCACAACAAATAAAAGGGAAGTGTGAGTGTGAGGTCTGTTCCCTTTGCAGGGGACATCAGTGATGGGAGGAGACACTGTCTTTCGCTGCTTGTCCTCATGCTCCAGCCTCCCATTTCCCCACGTCAGTGGTGCTGGTCCCTGCTGTGTGCAGGCAGCAGCCCTTTCTCCCTCCTTGACCACCATGGGTTTGGAAGCCGGTTTTGCCATTAGTCTAAGTATCAGTGTGAATATTGTCTTGGCGGGCTCCTCTGACTGGAATAACACATTAAAAGGGCCTCGGCCGGTCCTGGTCCAGCTCAATGCAAAGGCACCATTCTGCCAAGTGCTGCCAACGCACTGCCTGCCTGTCCATCTATCTGTCCATCCAGCCTCCCTCCCCATAGAGGGGGTCAGCACTGGTAAGGAACCCAAGCCTTGAAGGGTCTCTAAAAGGCTCCTCTTCCCCACAGTCAAGCTTACAACAACTTCAGCCTCACAGGAAATTCCAGGTGCAAATTCCTGCACAGCTATCCCAAAGGCCATGCTGAGGAGAGGAGGAAGGCATTGATGTAAGCTGGCTTTTGGGGCAAAAGATTTGAGACATGAGCAAAGTAAGAGGGGGAACCAATTTCCTTCTACGGGCTGCTTCGGTTCCTGTAGTGGATTTTTTGGGCAGCATAAAGTGCCACAGAAGATGCAACTAAAAAGCAAGTGAAATGCGGTTGAAACATGGTGTGGAGGGACAGGCCTGCAGGCCAGGGAGCTCTCAGCGTGCTCCCATACAGCTCCAAAATACGTGAAATAGCTGAGCCCCTAAACACTATGCCCAGCTCAGCAGGTAGTCAGCCAGGATATATGACTTCCAAGTTATTTCTAGCAGTGATTCAAGGAACACGCATTTGTTACAAATCAGACCCTCATTAAAAGGATGCTTGGCTGTAGATCCTAGTGCAATTAAGTGCAGAGGGGACGGGAACCAGTGCTGCCTTCCCAATCAGACCCCTCTGGCCAACACACCCCTGCTTCCCCTCAGTGCTGCTAGAAGACTGTGTCCAGCAGCTCCACATGCTTCATTTTCCACTGAGCTCATCCCTCTTGCCAGTGCTATTTTGAGTTCACCCGTGAGTCCATGAATGTATGCTCCTTACCAGCTCCTAAAGCTCCTCAGAAACCCTCCATGTGACAATCCGAAGAAGGGACCAAGGTCCTGACCGATGGCAGAGGGGGAGATGACAGCATCCAGGCAAGTAAACTCCTAATCAGATCTCGCACCTTGGTTTTTGCCAGGCAAACAGTTGGGCTCCTGGCAGACAGGTTGTCGACCTGAAAATGAGGACAGGACATGCTCTGCCAGACCCCAGGGCAGCTGGTTGGCCCCATGCAGGCACTGCCAAGTACCAGCCTCCTTGTGCAGAAGGAAGGGCGGGATTTGGGGCTGGGCAAGAGGGAAATTGGAGGAAGGCACAAAAAAGTCCAGGAAGGGAAAGGGGAAAAGAAAGCGAAAGGAGAAGAAAGGAGAATTTGGGTGTGAGCTTTGACCCAGGGGTGAAGAGGAAACTGGAGATGGTGAGTTGAAAAGGGAAAGGATGCTGGAGGGATCAAAGAAGCTTTTTGCTCCCGTGCAGGAGACACTGACAACTGAAGGAGAATATTTGAGATGGTAACGTAAGGATTTAGGGGAAGGTGAAACGCCCTCATGTGTAAGAAAGCCAGGAGATGTGCATATACTGCAGGGTGCCATGGGTGCTACCTGACCCCAAAGCCCCAGGAGAGCTGCCAGGGAGCACCTTGGGGTGGCTGTACCTGTTGGAGCAGCCAGATAGGAGCCATGGGCTCTGGCAGCTTGCAGGGGCACCTTCCTCCTGTGCTCTTCCTCCTTCGATCATGTGGCTTTTGGGATTTCCAGCAGAACATATCCCATTCCTTTTGGGGAGGATAGAGGACAGCTTCTTGATATTTCCTCTGCCAGGAATGGGGATGAGTCCCTGCCCAGGTGAAGGTTCTGGGGCACTGGGGAGCACCAGGCAGACCCAAATGAGCCTCCTGGGGAAGAGGGAGAGGGTACAAGGGGAGGAATGTCAGAGGTGACTAAGAAATAGGTCTCCATCCATTACTCTGCTGGGCGGTCCTTTCGAGTCACTGGCTGGCTTTGTTCTCGCCAACATCTGTAAGAGATTACGGATGCCTTCCTAACTGAGGACATGGACGGGATCTATAAATACCGTGAGCTGGGGGTTGCTGCTGTCAGAAGAGAGATCTGCCTGGGTGGCCTGGAGGCCAAAGCAGGCTGTTTCCCTAGCTGGGAGCCCTGGGGTGACATGGCTAGTGCAAGGTGGTGATGCCACAGGCAGGGTTTTCCCAGGGCTGTGCTGATGCATGGCCAGTGGCAGCTGGAAATGCGGTCAGGCAATTGGGAGCACAGGGCTGGGGGTCTGCGCACCAGCCCCAGCACTGATACCTGCTCCTCACTGGCCTTGAGCAGCTCCTATCTTTTTTCACCTAAACCCAGACTAACCCCTGCAAGGGAACAAGGGTTATTCAGTATTTTGATGGTTTTTTTTTTTTGGAAAGGACCTCCAGTAGCCATCCCTTGTAAAGATGAGATAATATATGACCAGGCATGATGGTGATGGGCATCATTTAAAAGACACAGAGCAGAGCTGTTAATGCTCAATCCTCCCAACTTCCCTGTGTCAACACCAGTCCCCCAAGACCATCCATTCCTGACAGCATCCCAGGCTCTTGCTCTGAATGTCACGAGACTTTGTGCGGTTTACACAGGGCTAACGCTGTCCTGCAGGACCTAAATTCTCCAGTGACTAATTGCTTGAGCATGTCTTTGTTCACTCAGCTTTCCCCACCAAATAACGGATCCTGGTTTTATAAGCTGTTAGAAGTCTGAAGATCCAGCTCTACACTAACATGTCGTTAGCCACAATTATCCCCTTCCTGACAAAGGATTCCTGATTAGGGCTGTTGCATATTCATCTGTAGACTGCGCCAAGCCTGGCTTTGTTTTTCAAGGTCGAGGATTGCATTTCTTTGGATTCAATTCCCATCCTAGACATAGATTACAAAGCAGGAGAGGAGGAGGCAGCTGAGGTTGCTGGAAGCATTGAATCCTCCTGGTATTGCTCAAAACATCCACCAGATGTATGCCAGACACACCATGTGAACTAGACATCCTCACAGCCTTTGTGGACTTGGTTAGGTCAGCCAGGCAGCCTCAAAACTGACCCTAGTTGCAGGTCTGACATGATGAGATCAAAGAGTGGGGAACCCCTAAATGTCCCTGGTGCCGCAGGGTGCATGCTGGGCAGAGATCTCAACCCAAAACACACTTCCAGCAGTCAAGACTTCATGTACTCCTGTTTCATATCCTCCCTGGGGTCCCTGTCCCATTTGCCACAGTGGGAGAAGGGACAAAGGGGGTACTTAGCCAGGAGGGAATATTTCACAGAGGAACTTCAGCTGCTCTCCCCTGCTGATTCCTCTACTTAAGAAAAAAAAGGGAAGAAAAGAAAAAAATAATTACTTCTCAGCCTCTAACCTTTCCAGCAAGTGACTTTGTAATAAATAATCCACATGTCTCTCCCGTGCAATCCATCAGCAGAAGTGCCTAATTACTTTAGACTCACTTTGAAAACCCTTCCAGTGCCACACTCAGATAAATAAAAAATTAACATGGAACTAAAGCAGTAACCTAGAGAAAGTTTCCCCATTCTCCCTCAGTCCTCTCCAAGTCTGGGATGATGCCTGGAAGGCTTCATGCCCAAAGACGTTTCCCCCTGTAGTGCTGTAAGGTGAGCTTGGGTTGCAGTTCATGACACAAATGAAATCAGCTGTGGACTGTCTGTGGGGACACTGTCCTCCAGACATGAAGATGCTTGGAGAAATAGCTGGAGACCAAATGCAACCCCTGTGTATAAAGACTCTGTTTTTCTTATTCGTTTCTAAAAGTGCATTTAGGAGGATGGTCCCCAGTTGCGCTGTCTTCTGCATCACCTCCTTATCTCTCATTCCCAAGATCACAACTGTGAGAAAGGCACTTAAAGGCTTACCTAAAGGCTGGCTGAGATGTCTTGCCCCTCCTTCTACCCCAATTCACCCCTACCAAGGTTAAGGGGCACCTGCTGTATGATTTCTGCAGTGGAAGATGCCCCAAGCACTGTGCTCCTGCTCAGCATGCCAGGCACGCTGCAACATGAAGGCTGCAACAGAGGAGACAGGGGTCACTCAAGAAATTATTTCTGTAATGGGTCTGTCCTCTAGCAGAGACAGGAGAAATTCCCAGACTTCCTTGCCTGTTTCCAGCTGCTGCGTCTATGTCAGTTGTGGTGTGGAGGGATGAGTGCACAAACACAAATGGAGTGTTCGTTGCTAGAGTGCAGCGTGGTGCCACATCCAGAAACGTTCAAAATGGAGCTGGACACCAACAGGCAGCATTTCTGGGGAGGTTCTGTGGAAGTGAGTAGCATAACACTGAGCAAGCCAGTGACCCGCTCATGTTAAGGATGGTGGGCACAGAAGACAGTGAGAGCACTGTCTCCAAAGCAACCCTAGGCATCCCCTGCCATGCAGGGATGTGCTTTAACAGAGCTATTACCAAAGCAAATGGGGTCTTGCTGTAGAACTGTTAGAATAGGGATCGTTAGGCAGATGAATTTCATTACACTGGGCATGAACTTGTTCTGGTGAAAAATCAAGCCAGAAACCATAAAGGATGGTCAAGGTATCGTGCTGCAGTTATTCTGAAGGGAACTAATAGTGAGAGGAGGAAAGATGCTCAAGCATGTGGTGGCATGAAGAGGGACAGGACCTGTGGATGCTCATAGCACCCAGAGACACAGGGGTGATCCCCTCCCTCCTGGAGAGGGAGGCAAGGAAGCAAGGGACAGACTGCTTGACTTGGGAGTACTGGAGGGTAGAGGGTGCTGGGGATGCGTTATGGGGTACCAGGGCTGAGTCCCTGCATGTTCTTGATTTGCTGGTGCAAATTACTTGCAAACTGCACCTATTTGTCACAGAAGACACTGGTTCACATGCAGGTGATCGAGATCATGGTAGGACAGTTCCTTCCACTGGCAGCCCAGATTGCTATTGGACCCAGAGAGTCTCTATGAAGAATTCTAGCCTAGAAGTAAGAAATACTCATTTCTTGGTATTTCCAGCAATAAAATTAATATCAAAAAACTACCTGCATTTCATTTTGCAAAGAGTAAGAGCAACTTATGCCTTTGATAGATGAAGGTTGGAGCTTTCTAAAAAGACTTTTTCCACCTCTTCTTTTTCATCTTTGCACCCCACTTCTGCGTTCGCTTCTTTCTCTTCTCCTCTTACCTCTGTGTTTAAGGCCCTGGGCAATACCTGACAAACATTCAGAAACTAAACCCCCCCCAAAAAGCAGCAAAATTAAATAGCTGAGAAAAGCAGGTCCAGAACCAATAAGGTCTTATTTCACTGTAGGTTACCTCAGCCGAGGCAGTGGTGTGTCAGGGGAGGAAGATGCTTGAAAAACCTCCACAGGAGAATTAATTAAACGAATTTCACTCTGCCAATTGTTTGTTATTTTTGCTGACCTCACCAAGTGGATTAATATTTAATTAGCCTTTAGGAGAAGTGGAAAGCACTTATTAACCTGTTATGTCAATCTGTCAGGCCTGGGGTCTCAGGACAGGCGCTGTTACCATGAAACAATAGAAATATCAAGGTCTGTTTCTCTCCATCTCAGCTGTTTTCCCTGTTGTAAAGTGGCTTCTTTTGGGGGGGGAAGAAAGGGAGGGGGACCCACTATGCCTAACTGAGGGATCTCTAAAATGAGTACCCCAAATCTAGATGTATTTCAGTGGCCAGGGCAAGAGCTAAGGCAGCCATATGTGATTTCCCAGGCACAGGTGGGAAGCACATATGGATATATGATCCCCTTGGAGGTATTTTAGAGCTCAGTCTAGCTTTCATCTGGTGTGATGCTAGTAACTAATGAAAGATTTGTGCTTTTCTTCATTTTTCTTGTCTAAAAACTCTGCTTCCTTTTTATTGTGTTCACAGTTATCATAGTTCCAGAAGTGCTAAACTTGGTGTCAAAATCTCATCATCAATGGGGAGATGCGATGGGGTCCTGCAAGATACAGAGGTCCCAGGTGAATATCCATTAAAGAAAAGCTCTAAGCCAGAAAACAGGATGAACACAGATGGCAGAACAAGAAGCCCATCCCCACCAGTAACAAAGACCAGAAGGTCCCCGGCCAGCATCTGGGTTCATGTAAAGCTGATGAGATTCACCTTGGGATAAGGACCATGTCTGCTTGCCACAGGGCTGGGTCTGGCCCAAAAGAAATAAAACCTCAAGCACAACTGAACCCTTAGGAAATATCCTCAGCAAAACAGTGAGATGAATGTTGTATACAAGTTAGTGTGACTGGGAGGAGCTTGAAGAGAGATAGTGGCTAAAGTCTAAAGTGGATCAATATCTTCTGTTGTAGAAATTCTCCCAGATGCTGGGCATGGCCAGTCGCTGACATCTTAAGTTAATGCTCAGACAAGAGCCAAAGCAAAGTGTCTTCTCCAAACCTCTCCAAATCCTGATGGCCTTGAGCATCACAAACAGCTGGGGATCTGCACTTTGACTTCAGCTCACTGAGTCAGAACTAAACCTCAGGTTAAAATAACTCACTGTGTCTCTCTCAGGGTATTCCACACACCACCAGCAAACCCAACTAGCATCCACACCCTGGTTTTGCCATCTAAAAAGGTTACTGGGAAGATGCCAACCACCACGAGAGCCAACCTCCCATCACAGGTAGAAAGCTTCAACAGAAGGCAAAAATGACAAACCCTATTCAGGAAAATACAGGGCTGGCAGTGAGCACAGGCTCATGAGTCCCTTTCAATCACGGCATGCAGGAGGTGAAACGTGCAAGCAGAGGCAGGAGCAGGAGCGCTTGGAGGCAAGCCCCGAACATGCAGCTTTGCACCGGCTGCCAAGGTGGGTCGTGCTCCCCTCCCTGCAATCTGTGCCACTCTCAAAGGCTCTGCCTGAACCCGGCCACCTCCTGCCCCCGGCCACCTCCTGCTGCCTCATCCCCACAGGGCAGGGACACTGCCCGCAATGCCGTCCTGCCTACACCGCGCTGCTCTGTGACAGGCCATATCATTTATTATTATTATTATTTTTTAAAATTAAAATCCTCCTGAGCTTTATTAAATAGGGATGCTGATAGGTAATTAAATCGCAACTTAATTAAATCTGTCTGCTCAATCCAACCACGGCACGCTGGCTACTCTGCAATCCCTGTGAGAGGTGCTGTCGGTGGAGAACAGCAACATGAATTAAACAGCATCGCGTTCAGCACTGCCACCTCCCCACCCGGCACAGCCAGGAATGGGACCAATGGGTTTCCCCACCAATAGAGCAACAGGAGGAGGTGGGGAGACCCCACAGGGGACCTGACCTGACTTCATAAGAGCTTTTTCGGTAGGGGCTGACCCCCTCCAGTGTGGCAGGACCAAACCAAGGCACTGGAGGCATGTTGGAGGATTCATGACTAACTCTTTTGGCATAATATGATAGTGTTGGACACCTTGGGGTCTGGTGACCAAGACCTGAGGCCATGCTGGTGGCTGGTGTCACTGAGCTCATTTGCATATGGAAGCCCGTTGCCTGCTTCCATGGTTTCCCAGGAGTGTTTGTTGCCCCTTGTGTCAACAACCCCACACTCCAGGAGCGACTGTGGATGTGTGAGGAGGCGAGAGAGGCGGCTCTCTGGTTTCTCCATCCCAGGAGCTGGACGAGTACTTCCACACCTTCCACGTGTCCTGTGGCATTGCTGGTGCAGTGTCTCCATCTCCAAGCAACCTTGGTGGCCATGCTGCGAAGGGAAGGGCAGAAGAACAGGCCTCCCAAGCAGGTCCGGTTCCAGCTCCCCACCAGGGACTGGAGGGAGGAGCGTGAGTGGGAGAGGAGAGAGGCTGCAGCCACCCAGCTCTTAGCCCCAGCTGATCCGTTGACTGGTTCCCTGTGTGACTTGGTGGAGCATGGGCAGATTGTCAAGGATAACCAGCCACCTCTCAGCCAGAACTGGTGGAGGAGACTTCTTGATTGTCTCTGTGGATGGAACAAGAAGAAGATGTCCTGTGAAAAGAAGGACCCCCTACTGCCACATACAACCCCTCAAGCAAAACCAGCCCTCTGCTCAAGAGAAATACCTTTTGCAGAACCTGTTTATCCTAGCTTTTCTTGCTGTTGCCTGTTGTTTTAATGTATCTAATTTCACCTTTTCTTAAAAAGAGTTCATTTTATTTGTTACACGATGTGAATAGACAAACCTTTTCTTTGCCTATTGTGAAAACCCGTTCTTGTAGTACCTGTTGTATTTATCTGTTTGTTAAATAACCAATTAAAAGATTTCTGAACCTAAAACCTGGTTAAATGCATCTTTAAAATGAGCGTGATGGGGAGATGGTGTCAGCTCATCTACTGAAAGCAGAGCTTTTACAAATACAGATAGGGAGGCACTGGGAGAACAAAGTGTCGGGATGGTTTTAAAGGGAGCTGTTTTGTGAAAATCAGTCTTCCGAAGAGTCTGATCTTACTTGTGGCAATTCAGTCACTGTCATATGCAAACCAACGATTTTAGAATATCACTCTGGTGTTTTAAATAATTTGCAGGTCTACCTTTGGGGGACTGATCATTTTAAGTAATGGTTCTGAGTCGACGTGTTACTGCCAAAGTAGTGGAGAAATGGCTATTTAATGAAGTAATAGTCCCTCTGTACTTGGCACTGGTGAGGCTGCACCTCGAGTCCTGTGTTCAGTTCTGGGCCCCTCCCTGCAAGAGAGACATTGAGGTGCTGGAGTGGGTCAAGAGAAGGGTAATGAAGCTGGTGAAGGGTCTGGAGCACAAGTGTGATGGGGAGCAGCTGGGCGACCCGAGGGGGTTTAGTCTGGAGAAGAGAAGGCTTAGGGGGGACCTTATCGCTCAGATACAACTTTCAGGTTGTTTCAGTTACAACTTTCAGGTTGTTTCAGATACAACTACCTGAAAGGAGGACGAACCAGGAGGTGGCTGGTCTCTTTTACCCTAGTAACCAGTGATAGGACAAGAGGAAATGGCCTCAAGCTGTGCCAGGGGAGGTTTGGATTGGATATTAGGAAACATTTCTTCACCAAAAGGGTGCTCAGGCACTGGAACAGGCTGTCCAAGGAGTCACTGTCCCTGGTAGTGTTCAAACACAGTGTAGACGAGGCCCTTAGTGACGCGGTTTAGTGGTGGCCTTGGCAGTGCTGGGGAATGGTTGGACTTGATGATCTTAGAGGTCTTTTCCAACCTAGGTGATTCTATGACTCTGTGATTCTACGATTCTATGAAATGGTGGGCAGGCAGGGAAGGGCTTCTGACAGATAACAATGCTAGGACATGGTTCTGTCACCAGCTGCCTGATACCAGGTGCCTTTTATTTGTTTTCTGAAAGTTTCAGCTCATAGAGGCAACACACTGAAGGAAGTATTTTTGTGGGAAAGAAGGATTTAAGCCTTTCTCTGGTTTAGTCAAGAGGGTGAAGTCTTCAAACTTTTGAAACAAAAGCAAAGAAACCCAGTGTGTGCCTACAAAGCCCTTCTGCAATTACTAGAAGACTAGAAGTTGTGATTCGAGAGCAGCAAGTCAGCAAGGGCAAAGTCCCCATGGGACAGATGACCCAGCCTGCACATCCATACACAGACAGAAAGGAGGACAGAGAAAGTAGATAGGTCCTTTCAGAGGTAAATGGGAGAGTGAGTACCCAGAGCCTGGGTCCCCATGGCTACAGAGATGAAAGAAAACCTTGTTCTCCATAACACCTTAACATCACCCAGCCTCCTTTGCCAGATCTGTCCCTGTGCCCACCTCAGATGAGCACTTTTATACCATTCTAATGTTTATTCCTTCACCCTGCCCCCAGGCTAGAATAGCCACTACTGCATGCAGTGGGTTTTAACTCTCCTGCAGCTATTGCCTCCTCACTGTTCCAGAAAAACCCTTAAGCTCTCCTCTGGCTGTGGACCCCAACAGTGTAGACACTATGTGCTTTTGAGTGAGGTCTCACAACCACTGGGGTTCCTGCAGATTTTCAGCCTGGGATCCAGGTACTTGAGCACCTTCCAGGTGCCCTGCAATCCCCCAGAAGAAAACCTCAAAAACTAACCCCAAAAAAGTCCAAAGAGCAGCAGCATCTAATGAAAAGCAAAACCCCAAAGAGATGGACAAGAGATGGACAGGCTAAAGGGAGCCTTTCCAAGGACAACTTTCATGCAGTAATCTTGGGAGATCAAATTCCTAATCTGCTTCCACCTCAGAGACAGATGGGTGAAAGTCCAACTGGGATTAATGTTTAGTGCTTGAGTTGGCAGGTGATGCCTTGCATTGGGATGCTTGGGTTCCCTCCTCTGCAGCTGAAAAAGACTGGTACATGAGCTCAACCAACATCCATCCCGGATATTAGGGATGACCCTAGTCTCAGACAAAGGTCAAGGAGGGGTTGCCAAGTTCAGGATTCCCCACACCATTACAAAGTGTTGTGCACTGGGGCTGCAATAACAGATGACTTGTCCTGTCTGTGTCTGCTGGGGCGTGTGAAACTTCAAACCTCCTAATTATTTTAGAGCCACTGAGGTGAGCTGCTGGAACACAGCACCAGGGAGGGCAGCTGAGAGAAAAAGCAGCTCATTCCTACTGCTGGGTTTACATTTCTGCTCCTGATGAGGACACATGTGGCTGGAAACCCGCACATGGCAACCTCAGCTCCTGTGCTCCCCACCAATAAGAGACAGAGATGGAAGGATAGATGAGTGAGCTGTAGAGGGACAGAGGGGGACACAGGCTGGGAGATGAGAAAAGACCTAGCTGAAGATTAAGACATAGGCAGACCCCAGAACACACAGACAAACAGTTATGAACTGAAACAAAGGTCATGCTATTTGCTCTTCTCCTCTATTACCAGAAGACTTTCTGCATTGGGAGTACGTGGCCTTAATTTTGAGGGTCTGCTTTGAAGACCAGACAATGGTACAGAGACTTACAGGGATAGGAGCATCTATACTAGGAAATGCTTTTTGCTCTCAGAAAAGCAGGGAGGGAAATGAATTGACCATGTCCTGGGACTCCTTCGTGCATGCTGCACCATCATCATAGCAGGCACTTGCAAATGTACCATTTGTGCTTAATCTTGAAAGAGGTCTGTTGTGAGTGAAATGATGCAACCATGGGTGGTCACTCACACTTATACTAGATCTCCTCTTCTACTGCACACCTGCATCCTTCCCATCTAAGTTTCTTAGATGTGATCTGTATCTAAACGTCACATTGCCCTGTCACAAGAGGGCAAATCTATTGATCCTGACCTAAAAGTCTGGACAATTAGGGTTTATGTCCAGAACAGAATCTACATTCTTAGTGCAGCCCTTCTCTTCTTTGACAGATTGTTTTGTATTCTTTCATGTGTCCCAGGTGGTGCTGGGACATATCTGACCACAGGGCAGCTTGAAGTTATAGGGCAAACCATAGGTAATTTGGCAGAACATTAAAAATCAAGAGGAGGAAACTATAAATTCAGAGTGTAACCACCATAAAGTATTCTCTTAGTTCCCAGCCAACCTCTTAAAAGCATAGATAGCTCTTCCCCCTGCCCACAGGATGCCTTTCTCTCCCCACAGGGTGTCGTGTTATGGCTCAGACAACAGAACACCATGGGAATGGTGACCCCGATGGATTTCACATGTGTTGCAAGACCTGTTGGAGGCTCTGCCCTTTCACACGCTGGACTTCTCTTTCATGCAGTATCAAAAGTTTAGCATCTCATGGCCCTGTTTTATTTCTCCTTCTCTGCTGAAGGGCTTCATCTCATCCCTCCTCTTCCCTTCTTATTGTCAAAGATGTGCCATCTGTCTTTAGAGCTTGGAGTGAACCATAATCCCAAGTCCTAATTGGCTGTAACTCCCATGGCAACATCCAAGAACATTTAAGAGGCTCATTTCTGGGAAAACAACACAGAAAAGCCATAAAAACCTTTCCTCATATACTTCTCGTGTCCTACCAGGGTTACAGACACTGGAGAAGCTGCATGTGAGGCTGAGATCTGCATTCCAGTAAGTCTCAGCTGGTAAAGTGTCCTAACTTACCTTTCCTCTACTACAAGTCTTTCATGGAATCTCTACATTTGTGTGATCCTTCCTCTTAACCAGAAATTAATTTCTTGCACCTAAGCAGCACTGAATTGCCAAAATCACATAAACTACAAGCTTCTATGACTCAAATTTCATAGATTTGTCCTTGCAAATTGTCACCCTAACAATGTCTGTTTCTCACAGCTAGACAGTCTCTTACTTGCATTTTTGTTCCTTTTCCCCGTTTCTGGTTACCTTTTAACCAAAACCCATTGCCCAGTTCTCAGTCATGTTTTAAGGATCAGCATTTGCTCTGTGAGGAGGAACAGGAAACACTTAGACCTCATCCCCATTTAGCTGCCCACTGCCCTGTCCCCTGTTGACCCAAACCAGTGCTCTCCTGTCTTGCAGGGACATCAGCCTGCTCCCACAATCATGGAGTCAAGTGCACTGCAAGCAGTGCTTGGGAAATCAGCAGTATTTCCTGTGAGTTTCATAGTATGAAAAAGAAAGTGGGTTTCTGAGGTAAATTGCTCATGGAAATCAGTTGCCAGTTTTGCTTCAGAAAGAAATGATGAATGGTAACTTAAAAACGATGCAAAAGAAACTGTAGTGGAATTAATTTTTAAAAGGCCATTTTTTAAGGGAAATTTGGAAATTTTTTGCAAGAAAACACTCCACTGCAGAGATCTGTTCATCTTATCTCACTGAATTCTACTGATGAGCCTCCCTTTTCTGCTCAGAGTCTGTTTATCTCCACTGCTGCTCCTAAAGGTAACGACTTCTGATGATGATTTCATTGTACTGCACAGATTGTAGAAGTGCAAAACTCACGTTTGAAGTTTTCTTGTAAAGATATAAGTGTTTTAAACCTACTCATACACCTGTGGGAAAGTTTTCTGATATCAAATATTAGCTAATGTTACAGAATTGAGCATTTACACAGGGAACACAAGAAGAATGAACAAAGTCAGGGAAAAGCAAATTGAAGGGGACTTTCTGAAAGCCAAAAACAGCTGGACCTGAGCCCAAAATAGCAGAAAGATACTAGTGCAAGGAAAAGATGATGAGGAAATGGTGATGGGAAGTCAAAAAGGGGACCTGGCAGACTAAGGGCAGGGTAAAGAGAGAGAGAATGAGAGTGGATGCATAGAGTAACCAGAAACAAGAAAAAAAGGAGGAAGTCTGATTTTTGTTTGGAGAACAACAAAGAATTTGTTTTCTGCAAAGCTATTTTTGAATGTGGGCATAAGAAGACCGTAAGAGAATATAGTATGCCTGAGTGCCACCAGTAAAGTGATAGAGTCATAGATTAGTGTTCTCCACCTAGGGGTTGAGGTTCCAAGGCACATTAGGACTTCATACCTCCCCTTAGATGGTGTTACCTGTTTCCTTCAATGACTGTGGTGTTGCTAGGCCTCTGAACTATCTGCTGGCAGCAGAGACTGCCATGTGTGGGAAAGCACAATGTCTCACAAACCTTGAAAATACATGGAGGCTTTCCAGCTGCCCATGTGCATGAAGTGTGCTCTTTCTCCAACACCGATCCCAAGGGAAACAGCCAAGAGGTGCTCCGGAAGGTCAAAATGCAATTAAAACCAATGAGATTTTCTGCTGCTTAATGGGTGCAAAGGAAAGAGGGTTTGCCTTGTGGGTCATACTTCTCCCACCCGCACCAACCACCCCAGTCTCTCTACTCAGTGTCCTCTCCTTTCCCATTGCACCTCTTGTGGCCCTTCTCATTCATAACATCAGCCCCATTGATGCCCAGGTCCAGCAACTGGGGGGACAATTAGGTAAATGTCTAAGTCTGAAGGGGAGGGGATTTACACCTCCTGTTGCCCTTGCAATGAATTACCAGGACTGTTAATGGGCTGGTGCCCCAGTGCCTCGTAAATCGTGGGACTGAGGCCGAGCGGTGATGGGTGGCTTTGATCTGGACACGCTGCCCTGCCATGAACAGGAAAAGGAAGAGGTGATTTTTCATGGGTTACTACTCACTCCAGCCTCCAAGTTTTCCACTCTGCTGAAACTTTGACAGTGCCTAATAATCCATCAGCAAGACTTTCCTTGCTCTGCTTCCACTCCATTACCACCTTCATGTTCCCATTTAGCTTCTTTCACACGGACCCCGGAAAGGTTGACAGTCTCCCACCCTTCCAAAGCAGTTTGGAGGATGAGAGCAAGGGCCTGGGTCACTCCACACATTTCCATTGAGGAGTCAAAAATTGGATGTTGAGATGAAGGGAAAGA
>NW_009926234.1:56527-58314 GCF_000696875.1 Nestor notabilis
TCTGCAGACCCAGGGGGCTTCCCATCTCCAGGATCTCCACCATTTGCAGCCCTGGGTGTCCTCCATTCCCTGGAGAAAGCCTTCCTCTCTTCTTGGGTCTTGCCACTTTGGGGATACCATTAACTTCAGTTAAAAGAAGAGGCCAGCCATCCCTCCCATAAACTCCTTCACAGCAGAAATATTGGAATCTAGGTGGGAAGCAACACAAGGGGTGGGGGGAAAAGCATTGCTGATTCACTGAGTGATTGCAGATGTGTCTCTAGATCCACATGCCTAACAAGGAGCAGTAAAGCTCACAGCTAATGGAGAGACACCACTTAGGATGTCAAAGCAATTGGTGCTGGTGAAACTTGGAAGTACCTCAGAGAAAAAGCAAGTAAGAAGCCGAGATGTCACCTGATGTGAGAAGGTTAGATCTCTCGGAGTCCATTTGAGATGCCCTGGACTATCTTGTCACATCTTCCAGCTATGTCTTGGATACTTCAGGGTGTCTCAAGTAGTGCAGTACATTTGGGTACCTGAGCAGAGTCTTTTGTCACCATGTTTTTTCACCAAGGGCTGCTACTTAGATTTATTCTTGACTGGTCCTTCCTCGTATCTCCTATATACTAGACCAATACATTGCACGTGTTCAATTTCATGTCTTCTGCCTTCTGAATGGAACCAAATGCTCAGAATGGCACTATTTTCTTAGACTAATGAATTCTTTGAGAAGGGTAAAAACCACCTCAGTAATAAATCCAGACTGTGAAGGCTTGATGTATCTGTTTTTCTGTTTGCCTCCACTGCTACTAGACAGAATTAGCCCTCACCTAATACAGAGTGCAGACTTGATACAACCTTGTTTAGCACAATTGGCTTGAATCCATTATATTGACAATATCAATTTGTGTAATTCTTGCATTAGGATTTTGTACTAAACTGTATTTGAAAGGAGCTGTTGACCTTGATTAGCTCTTTAATTGTAGTTAAAATCCAAAGTAATTCAGATACCAGCTTTGACTGTGGAAGGGAAAGGCTATGCCATGTGACAGTGCAGTCAATAACTGCCATGTTCTCCATGGACACAGTTCCCATGTTTTATAGGCTCTGGGTCTCACCACTGCCTCAGTGCATCCATTTGCCTTCACTTTGACCATACCCTTGGGGCTTCACCTCGTGGGGTGTATTGTAAAAGCAGGCACTCGAGGTACAGTCTTTTGGACACATTCCAGCTGAGTTATCTGCTGGCTCATACAACCTCTGTGTTTGTATGCAGGTGGGATTTTCAGTTCATTTTCCATCCTGTGCAGAGCTGTAATAGTGCTGAGCCCTACCCAAGGGCTGCTCAGAAAGGGATAGGAAGGAGTCAGTCTGCAAAGCTAAATTTCAGTTGCAAATGTTGCCTTACTCACTTTGTGGTCTCTTAGCAGCAGAAAGAAGAGTGGTTATTAGAGCACATTTAGAAGCCCACATCTGCCTGTCAGTGTCCAGATAACTGCAGAGTAATAGTGTTATGGGCACCCTAGAGAAGGGGTGGACAGGCTTGCTGGTGTTTCCGCAGGCACTACTCTCTTACCAAAAACTGAACAGGAGCTGGATGACTAATTCTCCCAGATACCTGCAGGAAAAGATCAGCTGTGTGCCTTGAGGTCTTCACTGGGTGAAAAATGCCAGGCAGCAGGAAAGGCCATTTCCAGGACTCCCATGTGTTGAAAAGGAAAATGGATAGGATGATGCCTGGAGGGGGGGGGGAACCCTTTTAAGTCAATGAGGAATTCTGCCAGAAAGCAGCAGAAGGAGCAGTT
>NW_009926234.1:58345-65102 GCF_000696875.1 Nestor notabilis
TACAGAGAGGAAAAAAAAAACCTGGCAAGAGAGAGAGCCTGAAAGATGGAGCACTTCATTTTGGGCAAACTGAATGTTTCAATTAAAAATGACAGAGCTGCGATCCTTTAAGAGCAGTCAGATTTTAATAAATTTTTCATGAATGGAAGCAGCCCATATCCTGAAGACCTGACAAACTCTCTGCTCTTTGGGTATCATGTGTTCTCCTGGATCTATGTCTTTCTGGCATCAGATGGGATTGCCAGCCATGGATCAAAGAGAGAAAACACAAAAAGACCTGCCAGGCATCTTGTGCTACATATGTGTGCAGAGTATAATGTGCAGAGAGGAGACGGATGCCTAGTGCTATAGCAGGGAAGGAGAGGGTTCATGGGAAGGAAGAGTAAACCAACAGTGGAGAAGAGGACACAGAGCTGAACGAACAGGCTGTGAAGAAAACTAATATCAAGGAGAGGAGTTTGTGAAAGGCAAGAGTAGAGCAGTGGAAGTGGCGACCAGGAAGGGAGGGAGAGGGGGAGGGAGAAATGTACCCTCTGTGCCTGGGAAAAGACAATAAAAGCTGTGGACTCTTGTCACGCAGGACAAGCCCAGCACTATTTACTGTTTGCTCATTTAACCTGGTTAATTTTTAATAATGTTGAAATTTTCATTTTAATAATTTAGGTAAATTATTTATTAAACCACGGGATAAAGGAATCATAGCAATTATGAATTGACAGTGTTACCTGAGGCTCATGAAAAGGTAAGGGGTTTTGCAAAGTCCTTGTTATTGGATAAACATTAAATTAGTAACAACTTCACATCCAATTCAAATTACCTTCTTCTGAGTGTGAGATTGTTCTCTCTTGGTCTCTCCTGGGAAAGAGAACCGTGGGCAAAGACAGTTGCAAGGAGCCATGGCTGTCCTGTGTGGGGCTGGGGACATTCTCCTAGGTGTCCTTGATGCAGGGGCGAGGCAGTCTTTCCATCCAGAGGATGACAACAAGGTGACATTCACTGCTCTGATCATGTAGAAAAAAACAATAGGTTAATAGGAATAGATGGTTGGACAGGTCTTGTGGCTACAACTATCAGAGTGATGGTGGCTTTTCTGGTACAAAAAAGGTCAACAGAAGTGTGCTGGTACCTCCTGCCTATTACATGGCTCCTTACAATATTTTGGTGATGCAGACTCCCAAACCAGCTCCCAAACAGGAGCCAACTGTCTGATGCCAACTGCCTCATGGAGGGTTCCTGGGGAAATGCAGACCTGGTCCTGTTATATCCCAAGGATGTTCTGGAGATGTTTGTGTAGAAATCTACAGTCTGCCACTCAAGAAAAGCAACCTCTGAAAATTCTCTACAGAGAGACACAGAAGCAATTGTATTGGAATTGCAAAATAAAGCCTTAAATGTCTGAAAGGGTGAAACTAACGAACTTCAAAAACACCGAGGGAATGTAGCATACAGATACTCTACTTTGCGCTAAAGTAGAAATCTAAATAGAGGATGGTAAGAGGTGGAAAAGAGGAGAATAAGGATGGAATATGGAACCTGGGGGCCTTGGTCAGAAGAGTACTGCAGCCTTTGCCCAATATTCAGCATCAGTGTAGGCCTGCAGAATTCAAACCAACCAGCTAGAATTCAATAGCAATCCCAGGTTTTAAGTAAGTGTTGTAATGAATCAGAGCCAAGTTTGCATTTTCATATTTTGTGATGTTTAATTTTCAAGCATTTTGTTTTAATTACCAGTTTCCAATCATTTTTATGTTAGCTCTGAGTGCCTTTCCTACATTTTCTTCTCAATAATTAAAACTTTTTAATAACATTACTTTCAATCAAAGCATTTCAATTTATCTTCTAACTTAGTTCTATCCTAATAAGTTTTTTTTTCCCTGGGAATTTCCTAACATTCAGTAAAGGAAATAAGCATTTCTAAAGTGTAATTTTTTTCCTCTCTAACATACTGAGAGCTCCATTTTCTTGAAAAAGTTCTTTGGAAAAGCACGAAGACACATTCAGAGTCCTGAATATTTGCACACAAGATGTCTCAGATATAGATCTGTTTTTTCTTTTTGGTTTAAATAGCAATAGCCACCAACTGGCATGTGAAGCAAATTGATAAACAAACATGCCCCATAGACTTAAGGAAATGTCCTCATAGTTTTGAAATGTGCTCAATCACATTTTTGTATCATGCCTAGCAGGTAGGAAAATACAACCTATTAACTGAGAAGATAATGTTGTACAAAATATGCAATAGTGAACAAATCCTTAACCCAACCGTAAGGCCTGCCTGCTTTGTAATAAAATACACCAGCCTCATTACAACAATCTGAAAACAAGTGAAAATACAGTTCTTCAGAGTCTCTAAGCCCCACATGAATCTACTTGCCCATCGCCAGGGTTTATAAATTGACAGTGTTTCTAAACTCAAGAGAGCTTAGCAAAGTCCCTCTAAGGGATGTGTATACTTTACAAAGGAAGACGCAGAAAGACCATAGAAACTCATAGGTAGAGAAGACATAGGAAATAAATATGAATCACTGAGATCTCACTAATATGCTAAGGCACAAGCCAGCATTGTGGACAGTCCATTATACCCGGATCAGCATATTCCTGAGAATATCATATTAACTGAAAACAAACAAAATCACCAAAGCACGTCATGTGGGCATCTGAGCTCTCCTTCCTTTGCCCTCAATCTTCTCTCAGATTCTTCCATCAGGAGATCAAGTGATAAATTTCAAGTGTGAAAACATTCCGTTACTGTGAGTCAATGGCAAAGATAAGATACGAGAGCTGAGCAGCTTTTCGCAAGAAAATGCTAATTCCACAAAGACACAGAGTTTGCTAGGAATCTGTGCTGAACCTTTCAATGAAATCTGATCAGAATCATCATTCTGGTAAGGTCCAAGTGTATGTTTCAAATTAAGTAATTGCTTTTCATTTTTTAGTGCATAAGAACACTAACACACAGGCTATTCTAAACCTCTTCCATGATCACGATATTACAAGAGATATTGAGTTTATTTTAAATGTTGGCTTTTCATTCAAATATTGAAACTTCCTACCGGAAGTCTGAGCTTCTGCCTCAAAACCCAAGTTCACAACAGGAATGGCGTTACAAACTGCCATTCCAGAGCTCCAGCCTCTCAAGCAATTCGTGATCCAAGCAGCACCCAACAACTGACCGTCTGAAACCGCAACTGATTTGGCGGAGGCTATTTACAGCCTCTTTAATTTCTTTTCTACAGAACTTCTCTTCAATCTAAATTAAGACAATTTGGCACCTTCAGGTGTTCCCTAGTGTCTGAGCAGCTAATGAACCGGAGTGGAACAAGGCGCCCTTTGGGTGGAGACACCCATTTGTTCCCAGAGGATGGAGGAGCTCCTCTTTCCCCGAAGCACCACTGCCTCACATGCTTTTTTTGTTCACAGGGAGTGTTCTCCTTGCAAGGTGACTGTAGCCAGAAGAAAATTGTGCAGGCTCGCAGCTCTGACTGAGTACATTATATTATCTGACATCTTTTCTGCAGCTGAGCAGAGACTATCAGCTGTTCAGTGGAGCCCACACTAGGATGAACACGCCAGGGCAGGAAGCAATTAATAAAACATCTGATTACTTAGAGCAGCTCTTCCCAAACTCCTCCTTGGCTTGCAATAACAAAGGCCTCTGCCTGTGCTCTTCCATCTCCCGTCACTGCTGCCATCACTCTTGTATACCAAAGTTAAGAGTGATTATTTTTCAGGGATGGGGTCTGGTCCAAAGCCTAATTGAGGACAAGAGGAAACCTTCAGTGGGCACCGCTTAGCTTAGAATCAGTCCCATGGGCAGGAGCAAGGACACACAGAGAAATTCAGATGCACAGAGCCCACATTCAGGGGCTGCACAAGCCTGTGCCTTTGCTGCAATGGCAGCCATGGAGCTGCCGAAAACCCCAGCATGGCCAGTGCTTCTGTCCCCCAGTGCAAAGGGTTCTGTTGCCTCCCACCCCGTGTGTTCTGTACTGCATCCCCATCTTCTACCACCCCTTGCTCAGGCAGGCCAGCAGAGCCAGGCAGGGACACTGTGCACGTTTATCTTCATTTTAAGTTACAAACCATTTCCTCTGCCCCCTTTTTTGTTGTTGTTGTTGTTATTAAAATTTTCCAAAAAGGAATAAAAATAATCCCTCCCCCTTCCCTGTCCCTCCCCGCCATGTTCCCAAGGTGCCAACTAATCTCCGATGCCCAGCTTGTACACAGCCACCTCTAATTGCTCCTGCATTTTCATCTGGTGTAAGTTCAGCCATCGCTACAGCTGCCCCTCCTCCCCCCGGGAATTCACACCTTCATTATCACTCTTTACTGCAGAGCCGTCCGCAGGCTCCCAGCTCCGATAAAAAATAGAGCAGCTTTTCAGTGGTTTCAATTTTAATTACCAGCATCAAGGCAGCTCGCATTCTCACCAGGCTGTTTCGCACTAATTAAAGTGAGGAGGAGTTTATGGAAGGGACACCAACTCCACTTCACTCCCTCATCTATTATTTACAGACAGTAATACAAATAATTTCCAATTTAAACAGTCTGAGCTGGCCAGCAAAGAGGAGGGAGAGGTGGGGAGAACGCTAAGCAAGGAGAAACTCAAATAAAGAGCAGAAACTAAGAAGAGGGGATGGAAAATCGACTCCCAGTGCCCTCTAGTGGGATGATTTCCTGAGAGGTCACGAGGTTGGAGGTGTGAACATGCCCAGGAGGCCCACTGAGGTGACAGGCATTGGTTTCTCCTTGCCTGGCCTTACCTGTGACCTTCAAGATATGACCAAGCAGCAGCAAAAGACTGTTTTGGACAAGGGTCCAGTTTGCTCCAGCTTTGCAGTGGTGCACCCAGTTTGGTCCCATGCTGTTCATCACTGGTGGTGGTTCATCTTCTCCATGGGCATGGCAAGGTGCTGGTGGAAATGGGCTCTGAAAACCCAGCCTGGGTGGGCTCTGAGCTGGCAGCACCCCAGTGTTGGGTGCCCAATCCAACAGGAAGGTACCAGTCCTGGTGGGGTGTGAACCTGGGGTAATGTTGAGCTGCAGTTCATGAACAGGGTTTTCTGGGTGTCATGGGAAAATCCCCACATCTAGAAGATGGGCTGTCCACACAGATGACCAGCTCCATCTGTCAGCAGATACGGTTTCCCAAGGCTCGGATTGTTTTCCTGCCCACTCACTCTCTCCTTGGATGTGAAATGTTCTCCATCCCTCAGGCTGGCTCCAATCAATCTCTCCCACTGCAGCATGTGCCGAGCCTGCATGTTTTATGGATTTGGAGGAGAAACCCTGAGGATGGGCCAGCACAGAGGTAGGTGGTTCCCACCCCCATGAAAACAATGCCTATAAACAGAGACTGTTGAAGACCCTGCTGCACAATAGATTTTACCTTGACGAGGAATTAAAACGCAATAGTGTCTCAGCCATGTCACTTTGCTTGTTCTTGTCGGCATAGATGAGGTGATCAATACCTGTGAACTTGTGTTGTAGCTCTGATCTTTACAGGGCCTGAAATGATGTCATCCGTGGGTCACATTCGGATTTCATTTAAACCAGTGCTGATCAGGAATAACTCCAATAAGAACAGGGTTACCCTGGATTTACACCAGGCTAAAGCAGATAAGCCTGAAGATCAGTGACTGAAGGAGAAGTTGCTTCAGTATAAATGTTATTACTACAGAAAAGTAGCTTGATTGAAGCACAGATGTTGAATGTTAATCGCTGTAGGCTTGATCCAGCACCTCTGTAAGTCAAAAGCAATATCCCATTTACTGCAACATCTCAGGATTAAATCAATGGCAGGTAAATATTCAGAGACTAAATCATCTCACTCTTGTACCACCTCCAGAGTGTGTGAAGTGCCTGGGACTTCAATGAAAGCATTCCTGATTTATGCCAGGGTGCAAAAGAGAATCAAGCCTTACCTTCTGTTTTTTTGGGTGCTTCCAGGGAATAATGGTGATATTTGGAGCAATTTTACCTTGAAATCATTGATCCAGACCTGGGCCAAGTGGGCTGCCCGCAAAAGTCACTACCAAAGGGCAGCATCTGAAATGAGTGGAGTTCTTGGGTATGATAAAGATTTCCACTGGTACAAGAACAGCAGATATTTCACAGATCCTTTTAACAAACAAAGTACAGGTTCCAGCTCAGGGTGCACTGCTGTCTTCCCTTTGGTAAAGATAAGACTTGGGGCTGATAGCTGACTTAGAAATATGTGAGCTCAGCCCTGGTGAAGTCTTCTCCTTCTAGGGCTGGTACTGATGAGACTGAAGCTACAGTTACACACAGGGACTTCGGCCAGGAGGAGCATGGAATCAATTTTTCCCAAACTTCACAATGCTTTTGTGGCACCTACTTCAGTATCTTTGCTGTTGGCCTCAACTGACAGCCTCACCTGACCCCTGAGGGAGAAGCTGAGGTGTGTACCAACACAGAGGTGAGGTACTTCTACCCCAAGGGGTGGTTTCCAGGGGCTGGGCTATATTGATGGATAGGAGCCAGAGCCTGTACCAAACCCAAGCTCAGACCTTCGCCTTCCAGACCTGTCACCCTCCTCAGGACTAATATCCATTAAAGATCTGGGATAATCCATATGACTTTTCATCATTAGCATAGTGTGAGCACACTGATAACTTTTGATTTGGGCACCGACTCCAGCCATCATAACTTCTTTGCTATTACTGCCCCGTCCATACTTCTGCACTAGCACAAAAGCCCACAGTATGGACCAGAACTGGACTTTACCATCTGCTCC
>NW_009926234.1:65129-73802 GCF_000696875.1 Nestor notabilis
AGCACCTCAGAGCATCTTAGATCAAGTAGCAGATAGGGCAAAAAGAAGCAGCCAAGAAGCTCAGCCCTTCTTCATGTACATGGGTCATTAATGGCACAGCCACAGGACTGAGACCCCATCACAACCTCCCTGCAAGGCTGAGCAGTTTTTGTGCTAGCAGAGGCTCCGATGGTCAGGTCAGTGGGTGTCCCTGGGGGCACAGGGTCAGTTTCCATCTATCTTTTGCTCCATGTCTGGCTGTGCCTGTCTAAAGGGAAGGGAACAGGCTTGCTCACTGTAACTGGGTCAGACCCTAAGCGATGCTCACTCCACGCACACTGGCAGAGCCCAGCTCAGCTCCAGCACCTGCCAAATGCAGCTGGAAGCACAAATCACTTCATAACTGCTGGTGTTTGTATGGCTGCGCCTGGGTACTCCTGTGGCCAGGCCTGAACATCTTTGTTACGGGTAACTATTTACATTTAAAAAAAAATATACAATGTCATATTTGCTCTCATCTGGATTCATGAGATGGATTTTGTTACGTTCTCTGTGGTGAAAACCAGTCATTCGTGTCTGCAAATAAACACTGCCGTTTTGGCCTCAACCAGCTCATCTCCAGCAGCATTAGTTAATTGTACTTTCAAATCCCTTTTTCTGTCCTAAAATGCACTTTCTGATCATCCTCTCAGTGCAAATATGGTAAATAACTAACCAATACGAACAGCCACAAAGCCATAAACGTTTTACGGCTGTTAAGCCAACATCCATGAATGCAGACAAAAATTCCTCCTCCATTCCCAAACTCCAGTGAGCCTGGCTTGGCTCAGAGGGGAGCATGCAGCCGAGTAGCGGGGTGCACCATAGATGTGCCTGGTTAGTAGGAAAGGGCTGTTCATCACAGATCACAGGGAGCCCCTTCGCAGAGCTGAAATGCCTTTGCACCAGGTCTCTCACTCCCAGCCAGAAAGTATCTCTCTCTCTGATGAGAAAAGGGGGTTTTTCTAATTTATTGCTTTTATGGGATTGTTCCTCCACAGAGGCACAAATAGCAGCATATCAATAAAGCCAGTCGTTTGAAGTTGGATATTTCCACCTCTGTCACAGCAAAATAATTAAAAAAGGATTCACAAGATCATAAATTGCATGTCACCAAGGACACAGCCTCCTTAACCCTTGACAAGCCAGGCTGTGCCCACCCGTGGCCCATGTTACTCAAAGCATGAAGAGACATTTGTTATTTTCAGCATCTCAGCCACAAGGGTTTTCCTGTCTGGAAAGAGAGACACTAAGGACATGTCTACACAGGGAATGAACTAGCTGGCTGCAGGATTGTAGCCCAGCTCCACTATGCAAATGCACATATAGATTTCATTTTCAGCTGGGCAAATGAGAAGCTGTGCTGCAGACCTGCAAGAGCCGAGCATTTAGTCACATTGAAGTTAAAACATGCTACAAGCACATCAGGCATTGGGGAAAACACTTTCAAACGTATTTGAAGAGTGGCAGCATGGAAAGGGCCTAAAAACATTTGTTCTCAGTTAAAAGCTCCTCTGGCTCCAGCTAGATAATAGAAAAGGATGGAGCCCATCTGGGTCAAAAACTGCCGTCATCCTGCTGGTCCCTCCCTATCAGAGACACAGCCAGAATGTATCCCAACCCATTGGAAAAAAACCCCACATTGATGCAAGGGAAGAGAATGCATGTTATTTTCTAGGCAGGTTGCAACTTAGCTCCCGATACAACAGCCAGCTTGTGCTCCAGCCTAATTTGATCACAGCCAAGGTTAACAACCATTGTTAAACTCTGCAGGTCAAATCCTGCCCTCTTATAAATCCAAGAGAACTCTGTGGGAAGGGCTGGGGGTGTAAATCTCCAGGTTTGAGTCCTGACAACACATGGGAGGTAGACTTCCCCAGTGCAGCAGGGCTTGGTAGAGAGGCATGAGAGTGAATGGGGGGTGTGTGGGACAGAAAATGCCTATTTCTGGGGGGGAACCCAACACTCAGACAGGCGGCAAGTTGTCGGTTTGGTTTTGCTTTCAAAAAGACCACTTACAAAGCATGCAGGGGTCTGCAGTGTTAGAAGACCCACTGGAGGTGGATTAGTGGGAAGAAGAGAGCTAAGTGTGGTTTATCACAGGGCGGTGTATTATATTACACATATCCCATGGCTACATCCACTATAATCAGCATGTGAGGGAGGCATGAGTGGTTGCCTCCTTATGCCCTCCTGACCCAATACAAAACCCCTGGAAAAGCATGTTTTCCTTTTTGTTACCCTTGTAAGAGGATGGTGGATAAAGTAAGGAGTGGACGTATTTTGCCTAGTCTGGGGTTTCTTGGGTAAGCTCATCAGAGAAAGAAGTAAAGAGAATAGCCATTCTGGCATCCCCTTTTGATAACACAACCTAAGAGGTTACTTGGGAAAGATACTTTCTGAAAAGTGAGATTTGGCACATGTTACTCCATTATCAGAAGCTCGGGCAGAAGGGACACCCAGCATCCAAGTGACACCCAGCATCCAAGTGGCACTAGGAGTACTCCTCTGCTCAGAGCCTGTGTACAGGTCTGCAGTGAGCTGTACAGCATCCAAATCTCACAATCCTGAGGCAGGACAACCGGTGCCATAAACAGACATAAAAACAGAGGGAGAGGCATGATTGCCCTTTGCCCACACTCTGCACCAGCGTAAGTGATAGCAAGGCTGGTTGCAAGGGCGAGAAAGGGACTAAGCACCATGCTGAAGATCCAAAAACATACACATGTTCTCTTTAGACACAATAAGGCTTTACCAGCCGCAGGAGATGAATACATAGTGCATAGGATAATACATGGTGCAGAGGGTCTAAAGCTAATGTTTTCCAAGTACAGGGTTACTTGGCCTATTACAGACTCAGAAAGCCAGAGAAGCTCAAAGTCTTTATGCCAAACCAGCATCAGTTTAGTAACAACCAGCAAAAACCACAATAAAATTAAAGCCTTAATCCTGAATGTTGGGAGGAGCAGACATGTAGTAACAACATGGCTGGTGGGTGCTTGATTTTAACTAATACCCTTTCCCAGCCTTTTTTGACCTCTGCAGTGAGGACTAGAGAGGAAGGGGCTCACTGAGCTCAGCCTATGCATGGATCTAAAATGAGGAGCAGACCACAATCCTCAGGAGCCCTGCCCTGCCTCCTGGTCCTCTCTCAACATGACACCAAATTAGGACTCTTCAGTGGCAGAGCCACAAACCAGGCAGACAGGGCTAAATGGCCCCTGGGTACAGGATTACCAGGGCTTTGCTGGAGGATGGGGCAGTGTGGGGAATTTCAGCTCCCTTCCCATCACATCCAGGCAGAAAGGCCCTGAGGAAGAGGCAGTGCATATGGAGAAGGGAAGCAGCTGAGCCCTGGCTGGAGATCCCCAGGGATGTGCCAGAGAGGGGTGAGAAAAGCAGAGGCAGAACAGCAGTGCCCAAAGCAGGACCAATAAATGGATGTGTGTCAGGCAGGGAGAAGGTGCCTGGCATGTTGCTCTGGTTAAACAGGAGGAATAAAGGAGGTGGAAAAGATGACTTCTTTTAGCACTGACACCAAATATCTGCAGGAACAGCTACTTTTGCTGACCCTGTCTGACGCCACCATGGGAGAGCTGTTAGTGAAACCCTGCGGGTTTATTAAGGCATTAGGAGTCCTACAGAGACACCAAACCCATTTCCCTCTCCTGTCCTCGTGGCCTCCAGACTCCCATGCATCATGAATGGAGGTCTGTGCAGGCCATGAAATAAAGCAAGATCCTTTATGCTCCAGAGCAACACACAGAGATTTGCACCTCTGCTGGCATTCAGGAGTCCACAAACTGGAGTAAGTTAAAAGCACGGTTTTATTCCTAAATGGTAGAAACAAATTGCTGCTCTTCTAGATAATTTTTCTATTATCTATCCAAAATAAATCATACCTATAAATAATGGAAGCTTACGGTACCTATCAGACTAGCTATAATAAGCATTTTGAGTGGAATGAAATACTGTCTTATTAGGAGAGCTGAAGGTGCGAAGTCTGCCACCAGCTCCAAAATGTAGAGATGCTCATATGACATCTGTCTCATAATATCCATTAGGAAACTGACAGCTAATGTAACATTATCACTAATTCATCAATGGTACCTGTGTGGCTCCCATCGCCCTAACACCCAAGTGCCTCTAGCATCCCTACAGCATGCCTGTGAGGAGCAGAAGAACCTGAATAATCCACACTGGACCCTCTGAGCAAGTGGTGGGGAGGTCTGAGGCAGGGGAAAATCCTTTTTTTCCATGCTGGGGAACAAGTTTTGGTTGGGATCAACTGGTCTGTGTGCTTGGTGACCTTCATGCTGCATCCCAGTCCCACCAAAAGTGGTTGTCCCAGGGGAGAGTTCTGCTCATGCTGCAACACCAGCAGCAGACCATGTTGGGACAGAGGGGTCTGAGAAAACCTGTGAGGAGATAAATCAAAAGAAAATTGAGGGATGGGTGCTTCAACCAGCTTTGTCCCAGAGTGGTCCTATTTGGCCTTTGGGATGAGCCAGGGATGAGGGTGCTTTGCTTTGGCCTTCCCGTCACCATTCACTGGTCACTGCCTCATGGTACATGGAAGCCCTAAGGAGGTCAGAGCAGAAGTGGAGGAGCTGTAGCACCTGCCCTGTGCATCAGCGATGGGACCGGAGGGCTGAAACATTGGCTGTGATTTCCAGAGCTGTGGACTCCTCAGGTGGGATTCCTCTGGGCTGGCAGGGACCCTGATCACAGGTATGGTGATATCTGCAGCAGACCAGATAGGTTAGGAGACACAAAGTGAGATTCAGACAGGGCCAGGAGCCCCTGCCACCCTTGCCTGGCCACCAGAGGTGACAGCCCCTTCCTTCCACCCAAGCACAGCACAAGCACACATCACAGGTTCCTTTTTAATTTAGGAATTAGCATATCCTGTTGTATTGCAGCAAACATCAACCGTCCTCTTCCAGCAGTCTACCTTCCAGGAACAAGGAGGGGGTGATGCACACCCTTTCCATGGCTCCATCCCTGGCACCCAAGGGAGGCAGCACCATGTCCCTGAGGAAGCCTAAAGCAGAGCTCCCCTCACCTTGCCTCATGCCAGGAGACAGTGAAACAACATTTTCTCTCTCTAGCCCTTTGAACTATGCTCCTGAGTAGGGAGGAGACAAAAGAAAAGGAAAGGGGGTAATTAATTCCAGGTGGTTGACTGTGTTGCCTGCTCTAGCTCAGTTTGGAGTAGGTACACATAATAATAACTTTTTAATAATAATTTAATTTATAATTTCCCCCCCTGCCAAGGCGCTCAAGGCACTACACAAACAATTAAAATATGATTATAATAAATAAACAACAATAATTAAAACATCATAAACCAGAAAATGTTAGAGCCAAACCAAACGCTAAAAAGCAAAACAAAGCAGCATTTTTTGGAGGAAGGAGATCCTTGCACAATTCATCTTCCAAATCTCCTGTTGATGTTAGATTGAAATTCTCCTGTGAAGCCGTTTCTGCATCTGCAAAGATTTTGGCGGTGTCAGAATCATTAAAAAAATGGGGTTTGTACTACCATAAATTAACTGGAGTCTTGCAAGGCTGTAATAACACAACATTCCCTTTCATCTGAATAAATTCAAAACTCAGTTGACTCGGGAAACCCAGTTTATGGCACTGAGTTTGTGTTGACGGCCCTGAGTTTGGGAAAAACACACATTCATGTTGTTCGCAGTTCATGAAACTTGCCTCATTATAGAAGCTAGAATGGTTCTATAGACACAAGGATGGTGCTTTAAAGATTTACCAACCCCCTAAAATGAACAGCAGACCAGCCTTCTGCTGGCCGTCAGCTCCTTGGAGCCGATGGGATCGGCTTGTCCCAGTTTACACAACTGGAATCAAAAGATCTAAACTAACAAAAGAAGCAGTCTTCCTCCAAAACAAATGAAATTCCAACTCGTGCCAGGCAAACGCCGTGCACTGAACTCTAATGATTCAAGGAGACAGGCTCTGTCGAGGCAGAGGTGGAACTGAAATGCAGCCAGTCGGACCCTCTTCTGAAACAAGCTGGCCACCAGCCCTCAGACAATTACATCTAGGATCCGTGCACTTGAGTGCCTCAGATGATCTCAGTTGTTGTGGCAGCGCATGAAGGGAAAATCCTTCTCGCAAACCCAAACCACACAAGGATTTCTCCATCCTAGGGAAAAAAAACCAACCTCAAAACAAACCAAAATGCGTTAGGAAGATGAAGCTGGTGGTTTTCTTCCAGCACAGGGAACCAGGAGGATGTTTTCCATCTGATCCCCCTGAGGTTTTGTTCTTGTGGGTTTTACTTTGAGCTTCAAATCCAAGCAGATCTTAAAAATCAAAGGAACAGCAAATGAGACCATGTGGTTCTCACACACAAAGCCATCTTTTGTCCTGGGTTCATTCAAAAAGAGCCTTCAAAAGGGTTCATGAACTTTGGTGTATTGTGGCACAACTTCCAAATTTTCAAAGCGAGTAAGGTGTCTGTAGCAACCACCATAGATTTTGGGCACAGAGAGGGTGCTTTCATTTGTTTGTATATTCTCCTATCAGGATTCTCTCACTTTAAAATTACATGAACCACAGACTCCTGGTTCTCTGAATAGGCATCTCCAGGAATGGCCCCAGACTTTGCTCCACGTGTGTGCTGGAATGGGACCTCTTTTTGTCTGCAGGAGAAAAGGTGCTTTCAAGGACCTTACCAGGGCTGGGGTTTGATTGTTTCTTACCTCCATTGAATGCAACTTCTCATTTCTGCATTGAGGTTCTGCTGCCTTTTGTAGAGCTGGTCCTTCCTGGATGCTCTCCTCTTGCAAAGGACTTTCCAAGGGTAAGGGAGCCTTGTCACGAGCTCATGTTCTGGCAGCTCCCTGTGTCTGGGAAGCAAGGACCATTCATGAATCAGGATTCCTATAGTTTTCCCAAATCCTCCACCCTGCATAAAAGTTGTTGAGCAAATTTACAACTTCCATTCCATGGAGGTAACTGGAAATCTGTGCTTCTGAGGCTGCTCAATGGATGTGGTAGCCCCGCTTTCTCCTCCAGGTGTGCCATCAGACGACAGCATTTGGATTCCAACTCCACATAAGTTGTTTCTATTTTTCTTAGAGATGGAGTGCACTGAAGCATAGACCAGCTCATTCAAGTCTGCTCTCCCTATGCTGGACCACCTTTCAGCTGAAAGATTCAGATTCTGGGATGAATCACACAACATCTGCATTAAGTTTTCCACAATCCCCTTCCTACAAGTGTCCTGTATGACCCTGAACAGGTCAATCAGACACAAACTGTCAGAAATATCATTCACCTCCTTCCCATTGGTTTCAAAGAAAGCCAAGTGTCTGAACACCTTCGAGGAGCTCAATTCGAGCTCTGTGCCTCAGTTTCCCCATGTGCTTTCCTACCTTCCAGACTGATTGGACATTAGTACATCAACAGCTTTTCTCCTCAGCTTCCTCATTCACTGAGCCGTCATTTCAACTCAGATTTGGGCAATCATGTGATGATGATTCTGCCCATGTCAGCGTTTCACCATGGCAAAAAAAGCCCTGGCTGGAGGTTTACCCTAAATGATTTTCACTCAGAGCCTTCTTCAGATGTCACTCAGGGAGCTGATTCATTTGGAGACCCCCTTCTGAAACAGAGGTCACTTCCAATGGCTCTCCAGGTCCTCCAAGGTTGGAGTAGCTCCAGCACAGGGGCTTGGAAGGCATCAGGAACCACTGCAGGAGAGTGCACACTGACACTTGAGAGCAGATATGAGAAGACAGAAGTAGCAGAATTTATTTTATGACAAAACCTAAAAGGAAATTATGCAAAGTAATAAAATAAAGAAGAATTATAAATGAGGACAAGAAATGGGTGAAATATAGAATAAATTATGGGAAGACAGGAAGGTACAGGAGGAGAATTGATGACAGAAGTGCTGAGTTAAAGGATAATTATTAGAAACTGGCTGGTAGACGAAGGGAAGAGGGCATTTGGGGAGGGGGATTGGTACAAATGGAAGCTGCGTGATTTTGTGCACAGTGGCATCAGCAAAGCATCTCCCTGTTAGATGTGCCTCAGGGATGACATGGGGTGAAAACCACTATTTGTTATTTGGGTGCAAGCCCATAAATCCGGGGACAAGGTTGCTCCTGCTTTCACCTGCAGCCAAAATAAGCTAAACCCCACTAATAAAAGGACTGGGTGGCCACAGC
The DNA here is from genome assembly GCF_000696875.1 of Nestor notabilis. NCBI lineage: Eukaryota > Metazoa > Chordata > Aves > Psittaciformes > Psittacidae > Nestor > Nestor notabilis. The sequence continues at coordinate 73,352 of NW_009926234.1, forward strand.
CCAGACGATATCCCATCCTGTGGGAACCTTGGCCATCCTCCCCTCCTCATTCCCTTCTCATTAGCCTCCGCCAGTGCTGCAGCACCCATTGGGGAGGGGTCAGCAAGGAAGGTGCCCCCCACAAAGCCCCCACCAGAGGTTACCCATCCAGAGCAGAAGGGGGACAGGGTGAGCTGGGCTGCTCCCGGTTTTGTCTGGGGAATCCTTTGGAGAGTTGGAGAGCCTCAGGTGCAGGAAGGGAGCGAGGGAAGCCCTTGCTCCGGCCAGGGACCCTCTGTGGGTGCAGCCGATGGCAGGAGGAGCTGGTCCCAGGCCCACGGCCCCAGCTGTCAGTCTGAGCGATGAATTACATGCTATAAGAAGGTGTTGACAGGAGCAGCTGGACATCAGAGAGTGATGAAAAGGGAACAAAATTCATTCCGAGTTCAGACAGACTGGCTTGTTAGGGGCA
>NW_009926235.1:0-356 GCF_000696875.1 Nestor notabilis
GCTCAATGGGGTTATTTCGGGGTTTAATGGGCTATTTTGGGGTTCAGTGGGGCTATTTTGGGGCTCAATGGTCTATTTTGGGGTTCTATGGGGCTATTTTGGGGTTTAATGGGCTATTTTGGGGTTCAAAGGGCTATTTTGGGGCTCAATGGGCTATTTTGGGGCTCAATGGGGCTATTTTGGGGTTTAATGGGCTATTTTGGGGCTCAATGGGGCTATTTTGGGGCTCAATGGGCTATTTTGCGGCTCAATGGGGCTATTTTGGGGCTCAATGGGCTATTTTGGGGCTCAATGGGCTATTTTGGGGTTCAATGGGGCTATCTTGGGGTGCGGGGGGGCTATTTTGGGATTCAATG
>NW_009926236.1:0-3078 GCF_000696875.1 Nestor notabilis
AAGAAGGCCCCCAAAGTTGCCACATCCCAGAAAGGAGAAGCAGCCATCAGGGCATGCACAAAGGTATTTCTTGTTTGGTGTTTTCATTTGGAGCGTGTCCTTCATCCGGGTTTATACAGCAGTTGGGAAGTTCCTGTCCTGGCCCAGCTGGAGGGAGCAGAGCAGGAGGGCAGGAGGGGAAGCAGCAAGTTTTTAAAGCACTAAGGTTGCACTTTCCACCTCCATCCTCGGCCCAGGGCTGCTGCAGCCAGAGCAGAGCTCCAACCCTGTCCCCATCCCTCCATCCCAGAGGTGATGCAGCCAGTAGAGGCCAAATCAGGGGCTGCAAAACACCAACTATTAGGGTCCCTCCATGTAAGGGGCACCACGAGGTGTCCCACCCTGCCTGGCCCCATCATGGCTGCGTCCCTTGAGCCCCTCCATGGGCACTGGGCTAAAAAGAGGGAATTACTTTAGAAATACACTTTTCTTTTAAAACCCCAACCCAAAACCCACCGAGCCACCAGTGATTCATCTCAGGCAGCGAGTCTCTTCATTTATTCATTACGAGATAATACCCAAATCTGGCTAATTAATATTCCTGCATATTTTCCAAGGGCTGATGAGGTATCTTAAACATCTCGCTGAAATGGGCTTTCATATTTATAAGGTTGATGTGCAAACTTAAATTGGTGCCGTCTAAATATACCCCTCATGTATAAGCATGGGGCTCTGCTCCCAGGGTGCCGGGGGGGTTCCCTGGGTGCACACCCCGGCTTGCAGCAGCACCCAGGGGCTTGGCGGGTGGGAGAACCACCTGAAAGGTTCCCATGAGCTGGGGTGTGATGGAGCATTGTCCTTCTTTCCATAAGGATGTGAGGTCTGTTTCCTTGGGGAAGGGGAGTGGAGCGCAGCAGCACTGACCCACTGGTGGCTGTGGGGTCAGCAGTGCTTTGGGGTGCACAGCTGGATGTGCCGACAGCCCCCGGCGCAGGGCCTGAAGCTTCCTGCAGAAACCCTTTTCCAAGGTTAAAAATAGGACTTGGTTGCAAACTGGAAGCCTGGTTTGCATTCGCCCTCATTATGTTGATTGCTTATTTACATGTATGCAAACGGGGGAACAGGCAGCGGCTCCTCCACCTGGGGACCCCTCGGCATGTCAGAGCCTGAACCCCACTGGGTAAATCCCTGCTGAGGGAAGGGCCACGGCGCTGCCTCCCGCTCCCTTGGATCAACCTGGAAATGAAGCATCAGCCCCTCTGGATGCATTGATCCGGGGATGAGCTGCCCTGTGCCTGGTGATGTCCGGAGGGATGGTGGTTGCTGCTGCCTCTGCCTCTCCCCTCACCCTGCTCTGCCAGATGTGCGTGTCCAGCCCCAGCTGTTCCCCATCAGCCTCCCCCGAGCAGCCCCGGGATCCTTTTTCCAGCAGGCCCCACGTCCTTCATCAGACACCAATTTGGTCTGGCCCAGCTGCTCATTTTTCTTCCCGCCGCGTGACATGTTTTCACCTGGCTCCTAATCCGTCTCTTTCCATTCACAACTCGAGCTGTTTATGGATGTGCCTCGGCTCCCCCTGCTATTCCCACCCCCTGGACAGAGCCATCCATCAATAAAACCCCACTGAGCACCAGAGCATGGAGCATCAGAGCACGGAGCATTGGTGCTTCCCCTCCCAGCGACCCGGGACACTTAACCCAATGGGGCTGAGGGCACACGTTCCTCCCACCACTCAGTGGGGTGACCCTGAGAGGACCGTCGCTTCCATCCCCACCACTAGCAGCACATGGGGTTTGATGTTATGGTGCTATGGTTCCAGGGTCCTCTTCCTGGCTGGGAAGGGTACAGGGGGGCCATGGCACCAGGGCTCTGTTCCCACTGTTTTGGGGCTGCTCCCTCTTGCACAGCACAGGGAGCCCACAGCAACGACATGTCCCAAGCCCTCGGGGGTCACCCTGTGTCCCATCCCTATCCCCCATCCTGCTGGCCTATAGGGACAGTTGCCTTAATGCCGGCAGCTGTCCGGTCCCACAGGAGGAGGCAGCTGTGCCAAGGAGGAAGAGGAGGGTGATGGTGATGACAGCTGGGAAGGCAAAGCTGGAGGCACCAAGCACAGGGGATGTGCGGTGCAGGGTGGCCCTGGCTGTGCATTCGGGACTGCTCCTGGATCCCCCTCCACAGGGAGGGACATCACTCCTCTCACCCGTGTCTCCTTCCCTGCCACACCTGGGGCTCTTCCCCCTTCTCCCAGAAGCCAGACACTTGGACATGGGGGAAAGCATCATGGGGTTCCTGTGGCGGAGGCTGGGAGCATCCCACCAGAGGGCTCTGCTTGTGACCAAGAAGCAAAGTCTCAAACATACCGATGGATTGGGTGTTTCCTGAAGTGTCTGTGCAGGATGGGGCTGGGATGAGCCCAGTAGCACAGCGCAGCACCCTGTGCGCAGGATGGCAGAGACACAGGGGTGGGAAAGGGGCTCCATTGGTAAGGGATTTGCTGCTGCCTCCCTCGTGCTTGGATGGGGGCAGCTGGGCACAAGGATCCCCTCCCTCAACCCACTGCTCTGCTGGTTTCAGCTGAGATTCTCTTCCCTTCCTGTTTCCCGCCAAAGAAGCAAAGGGGGAATCCAAACCGGAACAAAACCAGGAAAAAAATAAAGGAAGCCAAGCCCGAAGAGCGTGATGGAAAAACCCTCATGCCCCTAAGACACTGCTCTGCTTTACGAAGTCAGCCCCAGTTTCCCCAGATGAAGAGCTCACCCCTGCACAGGCACAGCCAGGCCAGCTCATGGCTCCACTGTAAGCTCTGTCTGAAGGTTTCCTCCTGCCCCTTCCCGTCCTTGGCTGAGCACAGAGGGTCCCCGAACCAGCCCGGGTGCTGCCAGCACCCACAGAGCCCAGGGGGAGCGGGGATGGAGCCTCGAGGGCTGAGTGCTGGGGCTGCAGCGTGGCCGGCACAGTGGATGCCGGAAGAGCCAGGAAAGCCACATTCCCCATCCCCAAGCCCGTCCGCATCCCACAATGGGGATTGTTCTGGAGGCTGCGCGGAGGATGCGGCACGGCCGGCTCCACGCCTAACTCACATCCTCACCGGCTGGC
>NW_009926236.1:3151-3789 GCF_000696875.1 Nestor notabilis
GTCGCCCCATCCTCGCGCTGCTCCCTCCCCAACAGCCCCATGGAAAATCCCCATCATCGGCATCATCGTTGGAGCAGTTCCTTCCAGAGGCAGATGGGAGCTTCCTGCCAGAGCCGGTGTTCCCGGGGGGAAGAGCTGCAGCAGAGCGAGGCGTTTGCACTAAGTGATCACATTTATTTGAGTATTTTGTGTGTGTGTGTGTGTTCTAAAATCGGTTACAGAATAAATACCTGTGCCTTATAGCAGGAAGTCCACTTTCTTTTTATACAAAGTGCTTGTTACAGGAAGTTGCATCAGCGATAGGCAGGAGGGGGGCGCTGGGCCATGCGGCCCCTCCTGAAAACTAGAACAGGTTCTTTGTTTATTTATTTATTCGTGATTTCTTTTTTTTTTTAAAGTTTCTTTTCCCTTTTTTTTTGTTTTTTTTTTCTTTTGTGCATTAAATTTCCTGCCATCGTGTATTTACAAATCTCTGAAAGAAGGAAAACAACAAAAAAATGCCAATATGTATGAGAAGTGGCCTCGTAACACAAAAAAAATCAGCCTTTTAAAATAAAAAAAAAAAACCCAAGGTAACAAACCCAAAATCTACATTTCATACGGAATCAATGATGGGTGGTTTTCTTTTTAAAAAGGGA
>NW_009926236.1:3843-4413 GCF_000696875.1 Nestor notabilis
CAAACCAGAATAAAAATTAACTCGGAGATATGGGAAGAGAGAAGGTGCTGTTGTCCCTTCTGGAGTTTTCCAAAGGCAGAGAGGAGCAAGGAAGAGCACAGACCCAGACGCCTGACTGAAATCCCCATCAATTTCTTCTCAGTAATTTCTCCCTCGTCTTTTCCTAGCGAGGGGCAGGAAGGACTTTCCAAAATTAAATTAAAAAAAGAGGAATTAGAAGGAAAAAAAAATTATTATTTCATTTTAAAAGGATTTAAAAAAAAAAAAAAAAAAGAGAGAGGGAGATGAGGGAACAACCCTCCCCAAAATCCTGGAGGGGTGGGAGGTGGGGAAAACATTGGGTTTGATTTCAAAGGGGGTGGTGGTGGGGAAGAAAAGCCAAACCAAACCAGACTTCTCCCTCCGAGCGCACCACGGAGCGGGACGTGTGTGATGGTTAACTGGTGACGTAGTGTTTCGCCGACGGCTGGCCGTACACCCTATAGAAATCCTGCCGCCCGTGCTGCTGGGATGCGTCAATCCATTCCCTCACGGCAAGTCCAGGGAGCGACTGTGGCACGGCAGGGGCAG
>NW_009926236.1:4444-5359 GCF_000696875.1 Nestor notabilis
TGGGAAGTGCCCCGACCGCGGGTAGGGCTGGTGCCCGCTGTGGTTGGACACGGAGGAACAGTAACAGTTATCCACGGAGCAGACGAGGATTTTGCGCCCGCCGTACTGGGAGAGCACAGACTGCTGAGATGACGTGGTGTTGGGGTAGTGAGATGGGTTGAAGACGGAGCCCGAGTGCACTGGCTGCGGGCCGCTGGGAAGTCCAACTATGTGCTGCGTGGAGCTACAAGGCACCATGGCTTGTGCGGACTGGCCAGCACCACCCGAAGCGCCCTGGCTCCTGGACTGGCACGTCCACGACGTCGCGCGTGACCGGAGCGCCCTGGCGTATGTACTGGCTCGCCACAGTCCCGGACGATGGCTCGAGGAAGCTGCCCTCGGGAAAGGCGGTGGAGTGCTTGCGCTTCTCCGCGCCGGAGTTGCTGACAGTGCATGGGTACATGGGGATGCTCTGCAGGAAGGGGACGGGGGTGCTCAGAGGACCTGCAGAGGAGAATGGGAGAGAGGGCCTGCATCAGCACAGCTCCAGGGTGCTCTGGTTGCTGATCCCAACCTGCGGCACAGCCCCAAGACCCATGTTCCCGCCCCACACGAGCAGAGGGTTCCCCATCCCGCCTCACCAGCAGCACACTGGGCACACAGCCATATGCAGGTGAAGTTGCAGGTTCCACTCTGGACCTGGCCAGCAGGCTCAGAGCAGCCCCAAGCGCCACTCTGCAAACACTGCACAGTCTGAGCCCGTGCACAGCTCGTGACCATGGTCTGTAACAGGATCAGAGTGGGACAACCTTTTGGGTGACAAAACCAAATCCCCTTCCTGAGCACCCCTAACCTCCACAGGACGTGGTCCGCTCCCAGGCATGGGCTGGGGGCTGTATGACCATGCTGGCCCCTGGTTGTCCCTGCCCAGGCACC
>NW_009926236.1:5424-7896 GCF_000696875.1 Nestor notabilis
GCCAGACCCTCTGCTCTGTCACCCCTGCGACACACAGCTGCTTCACAAGCCAAGGGAAATGTCCTCGAGAGAGCCAGGAGCTGGCTTCATGGCATCTCCCACAGGTCTTTGCATCCCAACAGCTCTTCCCACCTTATTGTATGGGGATCCACAAGACACCCAGCTATGGATAAAGGAGGCAGTGAGGTCCCATGCTTCTCCCTGGCACCCTTCAGGCTTCACCCACCTTCCAGCAACTTCCTGAGCTGCTTTTCCTTCTTGGCGATCTCGTTCAGGAAGAGCTTGGAGTTGAGGTGGCCGATTTTGGGTGGGGGCAGGCTGCCACCTGTACAGTTCTGGGTCCTGTTGGGGACCATGGGCAGAGAGAAGAGACGTGAGGGACAAGGTACACTCAGGGGAGGATCAGATGGATCCTTTCCCACATGCCTCCATGGCCAATCCCCTTCCCTAGGGCAGCAGTGTGGAGGGCAGCAGGGAGCTGGCTCTCTCTGATGGGCAGGACCTTCCCTGTGCAGCTTTGCCAGGACTCACCTCCCGCAGCCCAAGTTCCACCACGGCCACCCCAGCTCCCCTTGCCTCCGCTAGCGCTGGATTTAACCCCTGCCCTGCCTTTGCTCCGGCAGAGCTGACTGAGCCCTGTGACCCAACCCATCTGCTCCCACTCTGGATGGGATGCTGGGTCCCAGATTTGCTTTTCCATAAGCACAACCCTGTGTTTCCCTGGTCCAAGGGGAAGACTTGATGCAATGGCTGCAGGAGGGGATTTTTTCATCCTCCCAGACAGAGAGGGAAAGCGAGGCACGAAACACGCCTCTCCCAGGCCATGTAGCATCTCTGGCCCTGGTCCTCTTCTGGGTATTGTGCTGTTGCCACCCTGCAAACACAAACGTGCCCTCTCTCCCCAGCAGACTTACCTGTCCATTAAGATTTTCACAGACTTGGTGTTCTAGGAAGGGAAGGAAAAGATCTGGTCAGTACGGTCCATCCCTGCTGTTGCAGCCACCTCCCCTTTTGGTGTCACCTTCTGTAGCTCCCCAGGAGGGAACAGGCTGCCCAGGGGTGCTAAGCCTCCTCTCCCCCAGCACAGGCTGTCCCAGCTCCATCTCCAGCTGTGGCACCTCCTCATTCAAGGCTGGTGCTGAGCCTGCCCCACTCCTCCTTGCCTTCTCCCACTGCTGAGCCATCTGAAGGCACCAGCTAGCCCTGTCAGTGTCCCCATTCCCCTCCCCACCATGCCCCACACCTCCCCGATGCTCCCTGCACAACCAGACCTCCCCACGGCCCCCATCCCACCCTCATCCCGGGCATCTTGTCTTACCTTCATGAAGTTGATGTCCTCAGTTTTGTCGAACATCACCTGGACAGAGCTGAGGAGCTTCTTGGCCTCCTGCATGCGCTCGTTGAGATGGAGGACCTGGGCCGCGTTCTCGTTGCAGAACTTGGCCTGGGCCTTGTCCAGGATCTCCATGGTCTTCCGCAAGTCCTCATCCAAGATCTGGTGCATCTTCTCATACTGCAGGCGCACCTCGTCCTTCAGCTGGCTCACCTTTTCCTGGGGGAGAGGAGCAGGGTCAGACCTGCTGTGCCTTCCAACCATGATATCCCAGGACACTGGGGTCCTTTCCCCAGCAGGGGTGAGCACGACCTGAAAGCTGCACCATAGCTCTGCTCTCCTGCAGTACCCACAGAGACCAAACCCTGCCATCAGCTGCCACATGGGACTCCTATGTGCCAGACGCTGTGGAGGTCTGGTTGATCCAGTAGATCTCCTGGACCTACCTCCTGGGGTCTAGGTGGGGATCACCTCCATGGAGCTAACTCCAAGCAACAACCTGCCACACCACCTTGGAAACTCCCGTCCACCCCCATCTTTATCCTCCTTCCCATCCCCATCCCTAGCCCAGGCTGGGGACATCATGAACCAGAGCCCTTCCCTCCATTCTCTAGGAGGCCATGGGGCTTTAAGGACTGCAAGCTGATCTTGTTTTATGCATGTCCCAGCAAAACACTCACTTGCATCTCTTCCACCTCCTGGGTATTTCAGTGATTTATTCAGGGATTTCCCACTTCCAGACCCTCCCCTGCTGCCTGGGATGAAGCCAGGAAGTCTGTGCTGAGCTGAGAGTCTGGTGGGCCACCTGATATGTAAGGACAGCCTTGTTCCTTGCTTTCCAACTCACCCTAGGCTCCACGAGGCTGTAGGGCAGCCCCACACACTTTTTTTTTCCCCCGAAAGGATAACTTCCATAACTGGAATGGGGACAGCAGGTCTGCCCAGCCGCTCATCCCCTTCATGTCCACCCTCCTCCCTGCCAACCTGACCCATCTGTCTCTGGAGCCTGTCCCCATCGCCCCATGGGGTGACAGTCCCTGGGGCTGGCTGAAGCACCAGTTACCTCGACCAGCCGCTTGTCCGATTCCAGCTTGTAGAGCTGCTCTTCGATGTCTTGCTCCCGCTCCTCCAGCCGGGCA
>NW_009926236.1:7987-17472 GCF_000696875.1 Nestor notabilis
AGGTGTTGCGGGGGGTGCCACGGCTGAGGTGAAAGCCCAAGCGTGGCTGGTGGAGGTGGAAGTCTTGACACTTCAATGGCCACACAGAGGGGCTGTGTGTCCCGGGCTGCCTTATCAGCTGAGGACCTTGATCTGCGCCCCCTGGATGGGGGCATCCCCTTGGGTAACCTTCTGCGACACAGTCACTGGGGTTTGGTTTGGGGGGGAACACAGAGAGCAAATCTGCCACTGTGGCAGCACCGTTTTGAGGCCCATCACCCATCGCCAGCAGGCTCCTGTGAGACATGGCCACCCCCCTCACACCCCTGTGTGCTATGCCAAATCCTTTCTGCCTTCCCTGCCTCCATGACAAGCCCCAGAGCCAGCATCAGTGTAATCGGGAGGGACAGAGAGAGGAGGAACAAGGCCTCCCCCCACCACACTGCCAGCCCCCGGCCCCCACTCCTCAGGGCTGGGCCTGGGCCATCAGCCTAATAACTGGGACAAAACCTTATTCCCCAGCTATCAGCATGAGCGCCTCGCTCCTGCACGCTTCCCCATCCGTGAGAGAAGGGTTCCATCCCTGTGAGCAGGAGCAGAGCTTCCCAAAATGCCCTGTAAAATCAAGTCCAGATTCTCTCCCCCTGTGGTTATCCCGGGGACAAGCCACGGCACCAGCACGGTGAGAAGGGCTTCACCTGGCACAGAGATATGGCTTTAGAGACACAACGACGGGGGCGAGATGGGAAGAAACCAGCAGCAAGGATGAATTTCGAGGGGATTATTGCTATTATAAACCGTTGCTCAGGGATTTATAATCAAGTAATTAATTCCTGGACGAGGCGGGAGGGGGAGGGCGGCAGAGGCACTGCCGGGATTAATTGTGTTGCAGGGAAAGGCTGTCACCTCCGACTCAATTCGGGAGCATTAAGGCCTCAGACCCCTCCAGCTTTGCTGCCATGGGGCTCCTACCACTGATAATAATGAGCTAAAAAACCTCCAGCTTCCCACTGGTACTCCACATGCTGCCCAGTGCCCTCATGTGTGCACCCACCCATGCACATGGACACTGAAACAGGGTCTGAGGGGCAGTAGGAGACCCCCAGGCATGAGGGGACATTTGGTGGCGCATGCATACAGAAAGATGAGGGCCTGCAAGCATCCAAGGGCATTGCTGCTGCTGTGTTTAAGACCAGCTGAATAGGTGGGAGTGTCTACATGGAGAAAGGTCTGATGCATATAGTAAAAATCTCCTTTTTTCATCATAAAAGAGTCATTCTACAGTGGGCAGCAACCTGCTCCGGCAGCAGTGCAGGCAGGTGCATGTCAACACAACCTGCTCCCAAGCACTGCTGGTTCAAAACAGGGTTTGCAACATCCCCCCTGGCGCGGAGCACAGTGCACCTCGCTCTGGATCCTGCTCCAGCATCTGCAGGCTGGAATTTCTGCACTGAAATCACAGTCAACAGGAAAGCTGCCTGCTCCAGGGAAGGAGATGCCTTCCCGCATCCCTGCATGCAGGAGGCTGATGGAGCCTGGGAAGAGGGGCAGGTCTTGCAGCGCAGGCTGAGGTTCTTGCTCCCCAAACTGGAGAGCCAAAAGACAAGGCAAACCTTCGCACTGAGCCCTTCCCTACCCCTCCCTCCCTGCTGGCAGAGCAGGAGTCTCCACCACGAGCAGCCAGACCCACCCCGCACCAGCCCACCGGGAGGATGGCTGAGTGTGGTGGGGGCCTGGGTGCAGCCAGGTCCCCAGCCCGCATCCCCCAGATGCCAGCTGGGGCAGGGCTGGGCAAGAATGTGGGACAGGATCCAAGCATGATGGCTCACTGGACACAGAGGCCAAACCCCCATCCCACTCCGGCATCAGGCATCTGACATGGAGCTGCCCTGAGGCCGCCCTGCTCTTTGCCCCGATACTGCTGGGGTGGCCTCATGGGGGAAAGCAGGGTTTTCCATCAGTGGCAGATGCCAGGCGGGCAGAGGCCACCCTGCCAGCCCGACCAGTGTGAGGGACAGACCGAACAGCCCCAGACATGCACGTACCATCGTCCCCTTCCCACCACCCTGCAGCTGCCGTGGCAGAGCTGCCAACCTTTGTGTTTTGTAACCTCAGGGCGCTCTGCTCCTGGAATCATACAATTATGTGAAATCACAAAAACGTACATAAATATACCTATAAGCAACTTTCTGTACATATAAGTTAATTTAATAGCCCCTCACAGCTGGAAAAAAGTGACCAAAATCTAACCTACAGACATAGAAATCAGAGAGAATAGAAGACATGGAGTGTTTTCTTTAAACCTCACATTTCAGCTACTCTCTTGATTTTAGGGCGATTTAAAACCTGTACATGCCTGGGATTGCAGCGGGATAGGAGGGCTTTTCACCCACAGCAACTGAAACCTTAACAAGACACAAGGGTCTGAACTACCCCTTCTGGCACTGAGGGGTGAAATCTCATTGTCTCCGCAGCACGGGCTAAATTCCTTAGGTATTTTGAAAAGGAAAATATATCCCTTCCCCTTCCATCCCCTCCCAAATCTGGTATTTCTGAAGTCATGAACTCCTCCTCCAGGATCAGAATTTCTCAGGGTAATTTCTCATATTTCATGCATGACCTTGATGCTGAGAGAAACGCAGCTCCTTCCGTACAGGCGCCCTTCCCGGGCTCCAAGCGACTCTGTGATCCCACTTTGTCTGTACCGAGACACGCTGCCGGTCTGCAAAACGGCTGTTAAAAATGCTCTGTGTTCCAACAGCAGCCGAGAGGGAACTCATCTAACTCATTAAGAAATTAATCTGTGACCAGGGTAAGAGGCTGGTCCAGCCCCAGTGAGAGGGGCTCGTTGCTGGACACCACTTTATTCTGCTGGAGTTGCAAGTAATCTCCCCACTTCTCATGGAAAAACATAACGGGGGGAAGGCTAAGCCCTAAGAGGAGGTTAGCAAAGGTCTCTACAAACACACCATGGCCATCAACCCTGTGCAGGAGCAGGACCACTGAAGGTGGAAGGAGAAACAATCAGAGGTTATCCTTTGCTTGCTGATCAGGAGCCCCACTGCCACCGGAACAGGGTGAATCTTAGGGAGCAACTGCAGCAAGTTGGGAGGGTTTGGGGTGCTGAGGTCATGTGCTGGCAGGGAAATAAATGTTACTCGGAGGATCATTTCTATAGGAAGTAAAGCGAGTGCTGCAAGGTCTCATTCCACCCCCAGGCAGGGGATGAGGGATGTCTGCTGGGGGACTGGGCTGCCCCAACAGAGCAAACTTCCGCAACATTGAATGCTTGCAGCCAGAGTTTAGCAGCTCTGACAGCACAGGGCATCTGGGCTCCTCATCCTAGAGCCATCATCCGTCTGCAGCACCACAAGTGTCAGCTGTGTTACACACACTGGTCCAGCTCAGCCAGCCCAGCAACCCCCCACTGCAAAGGGGGGCACTGGGGTGTGGGAAGGAGCCCACACCCTCCCGAGACGTCCCAGGCAGAAAGAAGTCTGCAGGCAAGATGTCTCCATGGCTTTTTTTAGGCTGGTCTCACCACTGTCCTCTCCCAAAGGACAGGGCTAAGTCTGTGGTTGCTGCTGAGCCCATGATAACAGTGCATTACACCCCTGCCCTGCTTGGAGCAAAGCACTCCTCACATCCCCCCTTCAAAGCCCCCTGCACCCCATGGCCCTGGGGCTGGGGCTGGTGCAGCAAAATCCCATGATGTGCCCCAAGGTTTCGCCTGTTGCAAGAATGGTCCTTGTGTGCCTCCCAGGGAAAGCTGGCAGGGGAGAGCCCGCAGCACCCCTTCCCCAGGGGCTTGGGTGCTGGCCAGACCCTGCCTGACTCTCATCTGTCTCAGGAAGGAGCCTGGCAGCTGCACCAGAGCCAGAGAGGTGCCCCTCGACCTGCCGAGCAGCTCTGACTTTAAATGGGAGCTGGAGCAGTGAAAAGCCTTTCTGTGTTCATGGGGTAAAGGAAGCCCATGCAGCTCCTCTGATGTCTTAATATGTGCTGTGCATCCTACAGGGATGTTCCCCCAGCAAAAGCAACCATGTCCCACACATCAACCTGTGGGACACCTGCAGGATGCTAATTCCCAATAAACTGGGCTGAAACCAGCCACAAGTTTGGAGGGTACTACAGAGGGCAGGTGGACAAACGACAAGAGCACACAACCCTTGTTCCCATAGGAAACTGGGGGGAGCAGAAAGACAGACCGCCCCAGAGTGCCTTTAACCACAGCTGGCCCAGGGCAGGCATGATAGCTTCTCTGCCTCCCTCCTTCCTTCTCCTCTGTGCCCGGGCCTTCCCCTCACCGCCAAATCCCAGCCACTGAGTGAATAAGGACATTGTTTGCAGCCACCGGAAAGCCAGAAAGGAGGGAGCAGCTCGGAGCACAAGGAGGAGGAAGGGCAAGGAGGAGGAGGAAGGTGGAACGGGAGCAAGGAAGCCACAAAGGGCAGATGCCTGTTGCGGGAATGGCTCCAGACACCTGCAGCTCAGCCCAGGGACTGGGATCAAGGGCCCCCATTGAGACCCATGTCCCGGCACGTCGCTGGAGACGGGCCTGAAGTCACAGCGACTGAATGTTAATGCAGTGAAAGCCCTGGACCGAGGAGGCGAGTGCAACCTTTTGCCTCCCCACACCTCACAGGCTTCCTGCTCCCCGGCCTGTTTTCTGATAAAAACCCACACAATGATCTATTCTCACACCTCCTGAAAGCATCCCCCACCTGACAACACACCAGCACCTCGACACCACGCAGCTCTGGGGCATGGCATGCCAGTGCCCCCCCAAACCAGAACCTCAAACCATGAGATCCTGCACCACCACACCCTGAAAGGACCAGTCCCCATAGCTCAACTGCCCTGGAGCATTCCTCCCATTCCCCCCAGTGTGTCCTGCTGACCAGACCCAGGCAAAATCACCTCTTTCAACTCCCCACAGCCCCCACCGCACTCACATGAGGCTGATCCGCCTACAGGGACAGGAAGGAAATGTTTTCTGGTCGGGGTTTCATCTTGCACACATTTACAGTAAGCACCAAGGCAGGAGAGGAGGTCCCTGGCTGGAGCAGGAGGCCTTGCCTCCCCCAGACAGCACAGAGCACACACACGCTGCTCCAGGGTTTGGCTTTTCTCACGGTGCTCCCTGTGCAGATTGAGCTGGTTTATCCCCAGCAGGGGAAGGAAGAGGGGAGGGGAACAGCCTCCGGGATATTAATAGCTGCCCTTGCTAGGAAGGTATGGGAGCAGCAACCATGCACCACATCAGCATCAGAGACCCCCTTGCTAGCATCGAGGCGACCCGCTGAGCATCAGGAGAGCTGGCGCTTCATAGAAAGGGCTAGAGGCCAAATATTCAGCACTGGCTTGGGGGAACAGGATGCAGGGTGCCTCTCTCAAGAGCAGCTCTCCACCCTGTTCTCACGCAGGGCTGGGTGGAGATGCATCCTCCTGCCTGTCCCCATCTCCCTGTGAGATGCTGCCTGGTCTCCAAGCTTTCCCCAGTATGCGGGGAGGAAAAACCATCAGACTAAGCCCCATGTTCCATCTCCATTGGCTACCCCAGAAGGAAAGCCCCATGTCCCACCTCTGGCACACTGGTGTCAGGGCACAGGGCATCCCTACAGCAGATGGATGCTCTCGCTGAACCATGACTTTTTGCCTGCTTGGCAGTATTCAGGTTGGGCCTTGTCCGTGTGGCACTGTAGGACAGCCGTCATGGCAGACCATGCTTCTCTGCATAGCCTTGTACCACCAGACCCCGGACCACTGCGGGGCTGTGCTGGTGCCCCCAGCCCAGGACAGCTCTGCACCTTGTTTACACCCAGCAAAAAGGAAGAACTCGTTAGTAAAAGGAAAATACAAGTCATTGTGTTGTGTGGGGCCAGCAGCAGGATTTCTGGAGGCCAGGAAATGGGGACCTATTCTCTGTCAGAAAGCGACCTTCAGAAGGACCTTGAGGATGTTAATTTGCCTCCCCAGCCCTCTCTGTCTCACCCTGCTCCCCACTGCTGTGGGGGTTACTTGCAGCTGTGTCTCTTGCACAATGGAGGGAAGGAGGCTGGGGCTTTATCTGTGGTTTTCCGACTCAAACTTCAAGCCATGGCCTAGCAGCCACTGCTTTCTGTATTAGAAATGAAGATCTGCTTGGAGGGGAAAATGGGGATAAAGGAGATTTAGAACCAAGGAGACAAGGCCACCGGCTACAGAAGCATCCTCTCTGTGTCAGCAACCCTGCAAGTCCTGAAGGGAGAAGTTTTCCTGATGCCCGGTGCCCAGGATGTGCCAGGGTGATATGCCCCCAAAACAGAGGCACCCTGAATACCAAAGCCACTTTTGCAGTGTGTTGGAGGCTGTGCTGATCACGGGCCAGTGTCAGACAAGCTGCCCCCATGCAAACCGCAGCAAGAGGTGGTGAAAGCAGAGTGAACCACCTCTGCTAGTCCTGGGGCTCAAGACTCACTCACATTATGGAGAGGAGAGGAAGAAAGGAGCTGGAAACACACCTGGAAGATGAATACTGGGTTGGAGGAGCTGGTTTCCATGCCAAGCATGCAGACAGGCGAGTCCCAACTGATGCTGCAGAATCCACAGGACAGACATGAGCCTTGGTAATGCCCATGCCTTTGGCTGGCACAGGCCTGGGTGGGATCTCCTCTTCCTCCCTTCCCAGCAGAGAGAAAAGAGATTCCTTGAGCTCCTTGGTGCCCGAGGGCCTGCTTGCGCCTGCAGCCGCAGCCCAGCCACTCTCAGAACTGGTCTCTCCGTCTTGCTCCTGCACCACCCAAAAGCATCTGCTGTCCCTGTGCTGCTGGGACACAGCGTGGGAGCGTGCTTTCCCTATCCGGATGCTGTCTCTCCTGGCAGATCCAGGGCAGGAGGCAGCTGTGCCAGCAGCGCTCCCTGGCCAGCTTGCTGAAGGGAGGACAGTCCAGGCTGCCTTCACCTGGGAGCATGGAGAGCCAGCAGCAGTCACAGAGCTCAGACCTGTGTTTATGAAGGACAAGGTCTGCATCGTCTCCACCATCAGGGATGTGAGAGGAGCTCTTTTCCCCACCTCTTTTGGTTTTAGGGGGGAAAATATCCTGGTTTGGGGCTGCTTATAAATCAGTGCTTGGATTCACCCTGCTGCCATCTCTGGCACGGGGCTCTGGCTGCAGGCCCCAGCACAAGCTCACCCTGTCCAGCACGACCCAGCACCAAATGCCCTTTGAGCAACTGGCTCCAGAGCACCAGGGCACTCCGGGAAAGCACAGGGGTTTGCGACATCCCACAAAGTTTCAGACACCCAGACGCAAGTGTCTTGAGCAACCATTTCCAGCCACTTGGGACCTCAGACTCACATCAACACCTGGAACACATCTGGCCCCAGTGACCAACATCGCCTTGTGCTTCCTCCCTGCCATGCCAGAAGAGAAAATCCGGGCCCTGAAGCTACAGGGACTGGGATTCACCTGACTTCACATTTTTGGGGGCCTAAGGGGTCACGTAAGAAGTCCTGCCCTTTCCACCTTCAGTGCACTCCGTGCTTGTGGTTTCTTGAAGGTTTCAATCAATTTACATGGATGCTGCAGGGGCCCAAACCTCCTTTCCTTCCTCTTCTGTCTCTGTTTTCATACATCTGCCCCTTCCTGACCACCAATCCAGCTGAGAAATTAAGCCAGTAAAAAGATCAAACTCTTTTCATCTGGACCATCTCCCTGCACTGGCTCTCACAAGTGTTCTGCCAGCTCCAGTGGTGGCAGTCTGGGCAGCAATGGGAGGTTGTTTGTTGCTGACTCAGATGAATCACAAACTCCCGCTCCTCACACAAGCCCTGTTGCTCTGACATATCATCTGTGAGTTGCTCCTTCCATAACCCCCACCAAAAAAAAAATGAACAGGCTTTGGCAGCATCCCCAATCCTGCCTCAATCTGCTGCTCTCCCAGCCTCATCTAGCTCTGTTGAATCGCAAGATCATCCCAACATGCTGCAATCTCAGGGTCCCAGCCAGTTGCTCAGTTGTCCCCAGACTTTGGCTGGCGGGATGCTTCGCCTTCAAAAGCAGCCACCCTGCAAAGACCCACTCCCATCGCCTGGCAGCAAACCTACCCCCATCTGCAGCCCCTGCAAGATTGAGAAACCCTCACTCCCTCTTCCAAATAAACATCTTGGATTCAAGATCCTGCTGGCCTGCGTGATCTCAGAGCCTTCTCTCTGCAAGGGTGAAACACACCCAGCCTCTTCCACCCTTCCTCCCATTGCAGGCTGAGCTGTCTCTCCCCTGCCCAAAGACCTCCACTCCACACCCGCTATGGTTCAGCCCTGCCATGAGAAGACCTGAGCTCTGAACAACAGCCCCTTCAGCTTCCTACCCCCTTAATTCTGGAGGGAGCCTGGCTTGAAGATGTGGATGCACAAGCAGGTTTGGGGGGGAGTTCATACCACCAAGGAACAGAGCAGCCACAGTGATACCCACATGCACCAGTAAGTGCAAAGGCAATGACCTACAGCCATGTGCCCCATCACCATCTCATTTGGTGACCCAGAGACAAGGGGTTTGGCTGTGCAGGCAGCAAAAAGCCCCTCTCCAGACTCAGGCAGCACTAGAAAGAAAACCCTGCTTTGATTTAAAGGCCATGATTTTATTTTTTTTCCCGCCTTCCAACTGATCTAGTTAAACTTCCAACTGCTCAAGGCTATTTTAATTTGTACTGGTAAGTTAAATCAACACAAACAAGGGCAGAACAGGTTTATATGCACCTCTATTATTGGCTTGCACCAACTAGAGTGCAGCTACATTTCTCCAGGCAGGCTTTTTTTTTTTTCTAATAAAGATAAGGGGGCACTTTTTTTGTGCACCTCCAACTGACAAATGGAGCCTGAAAGTGAGTTGGGAGTCAAAGCCTTGCAGAAAGTCAAGGTGACTTATGCGCCAATAGGCTGGATTCAAAGAGCTTTGCAAAAATGCAGATCAACTAACAAGATTTATAAAACCCGTTCAGGGCTTAGAGGCTGCTTAATTCTCAGAGGTGCCAAGGAAAGTGCCTGACTCACAGAGGGATGGATGTGGCTCACAGAGGTGGCTATCTCAACCTTTCGGCTGCTTCAAGGAAAAAGGGACTCCATTTCTCTTGGAAACGAGGTTTTGACGTGCTGAGATGTTTACTCTGAGCCTTGGCTCCTCCATCACTTACTTTAAAGGAAAAGAAACCAAGTCCTACTGCTGCAGACAACTGTTACGAACATCTACCAAAAGCCTCATCAGAATCTGCTGCTCCAGCTTGCCAGCACCAGACACCACCCAGGGGAGCATGAGACTCAACCGGATTCAGCACACAAGCTGGAAAAAAATAAAGAAAAGGGAGGAAATGGAGGGAAAAAAATAAAAAGAGAACTTTGCACTTCTACAGCTCCCCCGTGTCCAGCGCTTTGCAGGCTGGAAGCAGCTCATCAGCACCTGCGGGCAGCCAGGGCGACACACAGCGAGCCCATCCACCCCTCTGCACCCAAGAGGGGACCAACCACT
>NW_009926236.1:17483-25572 GCF_000696875.1 Nestor notabilis
ATGCCGAGGACACCTCAGCCACCTCCCCGCTGGGTTTTCTCTTTCCCCCCATCTTTCTTTGCAAGGCGGCTGTTGAGAATCTGAAAGCCCGGATTATAATCTTTATGAATCCCATAGTTAGATTGCGCTGAACAGCAGCCCAGCAATACCAGATGTTCAAACAAAGCTGCCAACCGACAGCTGTCTGCAGCTTGCAGCGTGTTTTTACTTTAAAATGCAAAATGATACCAATCTATATTAAAAGAGAGACGTTCAGAGCCTTGCGATAGCAGCTGAAGCCACGGATATTGCTCTTTCATGCAGGGTGTGGCGGCAGAAGGAAGTATCTCAGAAACTACTACTTAAGCCGCTCTCCCAGCCCCCCCAGATCCTGGCCCCTTTCCTAATGGGAAAGAGACTCACGTTACTGCCTGAGCGCTGTGAATGTACCAGTGCGTGTCCAAACAAGCCAGCAAAAAGAAAAATGCAGCATGAACAGTGTCTAACGAAGGATACCAGGACAAATCCGAGTGCTGCAGAGCGCACACCTGACTCTCAGCAGCGCGGGGAGGACGAAGCGACACACAGAGGGACGAAGTGAGCCAGACCCAGGGTGGAGGGTGCAGCCCCTCCTGCACCAGTGACCCATATGGGAGAGCAAAAGTCCCTTGTGGCAGCAGAGCATCACCGGAGGAAGCAAAGGATGGAAGGGTGTCTTCCACTGCTCTGGCCAATTTGCCCAGCATCCCGCCTTGGGTTGTCCCATGTTCCTCTAAAACACACAGGGATGCTCGTGGTGGACCCACCAGAGAAACTCTGCCGGGCCTCCTCTGAGACTCGATGTGCAGCAGGGCTTGAACTTGAATTGCTTTGTACCTTTACTTGTTAGGCTGGCTGGGACCAGGCACAAAGCCTTACACCCTGCAACGCTTTCCACACGCCAGCAGCTGGGGAAGGCAAAAGCCAGAGCTCAGCTTTCTTCTCCATTCTTCCCCTCTCCAGAAATGCAAACCACCTATACCCACTGCATTTTGGGGTGGCTAGTCCTGAACACGCAGGCTTGCCACGCTGGGCACGGCACAGTACGCGTGGCTTGCAGGAATCGCGTGGAGAGAGCTCTGACTTACTCAAACGTGACGTCCCGAATTCCCCACCAGCCGCGATCACAGGAAATCTTTGGGACCGGTCCCAAGGCTGCCTCATTGTGCTCCGAGCAGCAACAGCATGAATGAATCATGCTCCTCAATGTGACACACAGCTCCCAGCAACGTACTCGGGACCAAAATATTTACATTGCAAACGAGTAAGAATAGGACCAGATCCGCTCCCCAGCCTGGTGACATGAAAAGGCCAACATGGTCTTGCATCAAGCAAGTGGGTGGTGGGAGGATATGAAAGCAGGAGGCAGAGTCCAGCCCTGTGTCTGCAGCCTGGCTCTGCCCAGCAATGCTGAACCAGAGCCCTTCTCCGCAGCAGCACAATCCCGCAGCAGTGAGCACCCAGACTTCGATCCCTGTGGCTCCACGCTCCTGCTGGAGCTCGGCAGACAGGTGACACAGGAGGGAGCATGCTGGGACCTGTAGTTTCCAGCCAGCCGGATGCAAAACACCATCCGCCTGTAAACACGTCTTGAATTAGAGAGATGCAAGGCCCTAAGTTCCTGGCAAGGCGCCAGCCACGGCTTCTTGTTGGCAGGCACTTGGCCAATTCCCATGTGTTGCATTAGCCCCTTTCCAAGGAGCAGCCAAGGGCCTGGACTCCGCAAAGCCCCTCGCGGCCGAGCTGCACCCTGCCCTTGCCAAAGTGATATGTCTACATGGACAGCAAGATGCTCCCAGGGCTGAGGTGTAGGAGATGTCAGCCCTGCTCCTGCCTTACTGTAAGCCCCTCTGCTTCTAGGTCACTGACTCCAGAGCAAGACCCTGCAGCCAGCACTGCTCAAGCTTCAGCGATATAGAGCCCAACACTATATCCCCTAGAGGTGTCGAATAAAGATGCCACCGAAGCCATCAGTCACAGGCAGCAAGAAGCAATGCACTGGTGTGGTGCTTTCAGGCAGAGTAGCAGAAACAGGCAAAGCTCTGCCAAACCACCACACTGGTGGGGCAGGGGGCAACCATGTCCCCAGACCATCCTATCAGGGCACACAGCCTCCCCGCCCGACAGCAAGGCTAGGACTGTATGGCACCCCCTGGGGAGCACAGCACTCCTCTCCTTGCATGCTCACCCTCCCTGCTGCGGAGGAAATTGCGATGCCCGGCTGATGTCAGGAGGTATTACTTCACACAAAGGCCAGGCTTCCTGGCAGGGAAGGGGTGGGAGAGCAGGGAGGAAGGGGAAGAGGAGCCCAGGGCAAAGGCAAGCCGCATCTCCAGCTCCCCATGTGCGCAGAGGGGCAGCAGCAGGAGATGGCACAGCCCCTTCTCCTTTAATCGCCCTTGTGCTCAGGAAAGAGAGGCAACATCCTATTTCCCAGTGCCCTTCACAGGAGCCCCACTGCTGCCCTGCGGAGCTGCAGCGGAGCATGCCACGCTTTAAGGATGTGCAGAAAAATGGGACTCAAGTTTATCTTAATTTGTTCCTCCAAATAAATCAATTCCATCTTCTCCACCTCAGCCAGACTGTGGCTGCTGCTGACCAGGGGAAGCACACTTGAACTGAACACGGAGCCACAATTCCCTGCCCAATGCCCACTCAGGGGAAAAGCCACCTCTGTGACAAGCAGCACAACCACACACCCCACCTGTCTCCTGCCTATGGGGGGCTCAGCACTCGTGGCACCCCTCAGTGGACAAATACAGGTAAACCCAACATATTCAGGACAAATGCAAGCACCATCTGCAGCCCTCATTTTCCAAACTCCTTTTCCCAATGTGCTCCCCAAACCCAAGCATTTTTACAACACACAACACATCACGGTACCCACAGCATCGATGTGACTTCCTGCTTCAGCCTCTCCTCCTCTTCTCTGCCTCCCATAGCCCGAGCACATCCCACCGCAGTGAAAGCGGCTGGTGGCCAGTGCCAAGCTGCACTGCTTTTGTCTTCACCTCAGCCACTGTCCCATGCTCTAGACCAGCTGCACAGGGATCAGTGAGGGACTGGGCACAGAAGACCTGAGGGATCTGGTCAATGCTGATTAAGGGGGGAACTGCTGATGTTGCAGGGGGCAGTCCAGGAAGGTGGGCTTTGGATGCAGGCACCGCCAGGGAATAACAGTAAAGGAGCAAACCCTGCTTCTCTCCTTCAATGTGCTGACTTCTGCTCCTAGGAGAAGGCCTGTCATTGGTTTTTAATCTCACCCGATTACGGGCCAGCCTTTGACATTATTGATCTCAGGCCCCTGAAGTATCATTTATCTTCCAGGTTTGACTCTGCGATCAGAGCTCGACTGCTCAGACCCCAGTCAGCTCCATCCTCCCTGGGAGCCAGAGGAGCTGCTCTGCTCAGCTCCGGTCCTGCTGGCTCATGTGAGCCATATTTGAGGCTCAGTTTCCACCCCCAAATGAGGTGGCTTTCACCAGATGCCCTCTCCCACCTGGCATTTCATCTCCTGCCTCAACAATCTCCAGGTCTCCAGCACACCAGCAGTGCTTTATCAAGCCTAGCAGACCAAGGTGCCTCCAGCGTGCACTGCTTCCCCCTTCCAGTTTCATTATCCTCTTTTAAAGCGGATGCGGTGGAGGCACAAACATTATGGGATGTGCCGAGAGCTGCATAAGGATCAAGGAGGCAGCGCCAGCATGCAGGGTATGACCAGAGAAGCCATTTCTAGCTGTGACCACACTGCCATTTTCTAAAGCAGAAGGACCAACAACAGTGGCTCCTCATCCCCTGGCGAGCTTGCACCCACAAAGAAACCCAGCTGCTGGCTCAGTTATCGTGGTTTCTCCTCACCTGCCAGCTAGCACAGCTGTGCCTTGGGGCCAGCTCTGGATTTCTGCTTGACCTTCAAAACCTTAATACCTGCTCCTTCCACCAGGCAGAACAAGAGATGGGTTCCGTGGACGCAAAGCAGCCGGCAGGGATTCAGGATGATCACTCCATGGATGGGACATGGCTGGGATTGCTGCCCCATGGGTTCCCACTCTCCTCCCTGCTTTCCTCCACCCAAGCTAACATACAAGCCTCCACTTTCTGGGAAGCACAAGGTTGTCTCAGATGTCTGTGTCTGCAGTTTCTGGGTGCAGCATGTGTTTGAAGATCATCTTTTCGGATGCCTCCTATTTCCCTCTCTCTCCTGCAAAGCTGGGCTCTGAGTTTTGGGAAGGAGGAGCATTTCCTGATGAAGGTTCCAGTGGGCAGTCTTAACATGCAGAGGAAGGTTTTAGCTTTGCTCGTCGCCTTGGTATTATCAGATTGCTGCAAAAGCACTTTGATAAATGGAGATTAGTACCATGTTTGTTCACAATTGATAGCAGTAGCCAGGAGCCAGCCTTGAGAAGGATCAGGGGAGGAAGTGCCTGGGTGGGGGGGCAGCTAGGAGGGTCTGTGATCACCAAGGTATCACCACCAGCAAAGAAAGCTTGAGTCCCCAGGACTGCTTCCCTCCACTGCCACAGACTTTCTGACTCCACTTATCTCTAGTTTAGGGTAGCACCCCGACTTCCCTATCCAGATTTCAGGTTGTTGCATGGACTAAACTGACCTTTTTTTTGCCCCTGTTGCAAGTGAAATGCTGCAAAATCCTTGGCAGGAGGACAGACCATGGCTTTTCCTGCTTGGACTCACACCCTTGGGAGATGTGCTTGGCAAGGGGTGGTCTCCACACAACACACAAGGCGTTATTTCCAGTCCCCTGCCTGGATGCCCTGTCATGCAGGATGCCAGCAGGCAGAGGCAGGAAAACAACACTAAGATGTGCTCCCATTCCCTGGCAGTGGGCAGATCCCAACCCCATCCCCTACAACCAAACCACCTCTGACCCAAAGAGGCCTCGTGGGCCTCAACCACAACAGTGCAGCTGTGACAGGAGAGTGCAGTAATTCCCCCTCGGATCCGGCCACCCCCATCACTAGTACAATACCCGAGGGAAGGGGGAGTGCCCCCCTTTCCCCATCCCAAAGGGTCTGGGAGGGGGACAGAGACCTCGCGGCGCATTTATTCCGCTCCATCCATTTGAGAGGCGCGCTTCAAGGGGCTTTTTGCCGTCAAAGGCGGGTGCACCAGGACAGGAGGAGAACAAAGGGAGGCACCGGCACCCCCCAGCCCTTTGTCTAAGCGCAGAGGAGTTCACCTGCAGGGAAAACCAGATCCCACCGCAGCTCCACACGGATTCGGATGGGGAGAGGGATGCAGCCCCCGCTGCTAACAAGAGGATAATGAGCAGAAGGACACGATCACGTTACCCTCTCCCCTCCTGCCACACGCACAAGCCCGTTAGAACGCACGCCAACCCCCTCGACTCCAACAACTGCAACCAGCCATAAAAACCATTGCCACAGAAATATCAACCCGCCCCCCAGCGCGATCGATCTGTGTCTGCGTGTGGCCAAGCACCAAACCCTGGAGCTCGGCTCCACCGACCAGGATCGACTGGGAGGGAAGGGGGTGGGAGACTAGTTTCCAGGGGATGGGGCTTTAAAGCCACACAATAACTGGCTCAAATGAGGGTTTGGATTAAGCTGTTGTACAGCAAGAGAAAACACTGCCTCCATTAGGATATGAGGGATTTTCCTTCCCTTTCTCCAAAGCTCTAGGATGAAGCTTCCAGATCACCCAGGAAGGGAGAGGAAACTGGGTGATGCCAAGCAAATGAGGGATCCCACATAGGGAGAGATGGGTAGCAGGAGGAAAAGGCAGATCAGCCCTCCCCAAGCCCCACATCATACAGTCTGACAACGTTTACTCATATTTCAGAGAGACACAGCCATCCGGAACATCACTCCCTGCCAACTGCCTCATCTGGAGCCATCCGCAGCTCAGCTCTTCCCAGCCTGCTCTGGAGATGGCTCCCCCAGAGCATCCACACCCCAAGGAACTGAGGAAGGACAGGTAGGGGGAAGAGAAGGAACAGAGAAATTAAATTCATTTGTGTTGGCTTTGGGGTTTTTCTACAGTTCTGGTACATCATCCCAGCAGATGACTTTGAGTGCATGTTACATAGATGGCACCACTGCGAAGTGGCAGGAGGCTGCTCTGAGCCGGAAACTTTGCTCATGTAACCATCACAAGCGAATCACAAGACAGAAGAGGGACAACCACGATCCTCTGGCGAGAACGTGCTGAAGCTGTCCTTATCAGAAAGGATTCAGGACTGGGAACCTCTTTCCTGAGTTCATCTGGGGCACATATGTAAAAACTCTTGCGTGCATCCAGAGTCTCGTGCCTGTAAATAACCACCCCTCCCTCTGTATTTGGGACCAGGCTTCTCTTCCTCCCATTCCCAAGTGTGCTGGCTGTAGCTCTGGATACAGGAAGGGTGGCTGCCTCTATCAATCCTTTTTCCATGGAGGAAAAAGAAGGGCAGGACATCATTCCACACCTCCCCACTGGTCCCCCAGCATCTGCCCCATCTTCTCTACCAGTTCATTGTAGAAAACTGGCTACCAGCACAGGCAAGCTCAGCAGCTCTGACTCCTCCCAGCCATCCCCCTTACTCCAACCAAACCAGCATCTCCTGAGGCTACGGGCTGCTGATAAACACAGAAAGTTGACAAAGTCACCAGCACCTAACCCAGAGCCATAGCATTTTATAGTTTTTTTAAGAAAACAAGCCAAGCCAGACCGGATTGTGCCCCGGAGCCTGCATGGCAAACAAGAATCTGGCTCCAAGTGTTTATTTATAAATCCGTACATACATGTACATTTGAATTCTGACAGAATTAATTCTGGCATCCAGCTAATTCAAAGCATTCCTCCCCCATCACACTACAGTTGCAGGCCAGCCCAGCACAGAAGCTGATTATAAAATGCTGCACTAGCCAGGCATTTCTGCAAAGGCTTGTGCTATTGAGCATTCAGTCTTTCCTTGCTTGGCTATTTCATTGTTTCGGTGTCGATCCCTCCTCTCTTGCCCTGTGTTTCCTGGTTACTTTTGTCCCTGCTCTGGAAGCACTGCTGCTCTCAGCCCCATTTCAGTGTCAGATTGAGGAAAAGAAAAAACCAAAACCCAAACAATTACATGAAATTAAAGAGAAGAAAGGAAGAAATTGCCACCATGTACCAAGATTTCCAGTAAACAGATAGGTAACGAGCAAAAAATAGGCCAATATGCTGCAAGGCAAGCTGCAGACAGAGCTGGGGATACAAAACCCGCTGCCTCTCTCTGAAGCACAGCTAAGAAATCCCTGTGTGGTCACACGCTGTCCTCTGGAGCAGAGAGGAGAGAGGTCAGGGCAGCCAGCACTGTAAGAGCCTCTTTATTCTTGGGCAGTTGCATGAATCTGATCGCTTGTGCCCTTTGTGAGACATGGAAATCTGCCTTCTCCTCCCACCCCCTTCGCCAGGCCCCCCTTCTGCTTCCCCCGTCTCAGATGGGGACAGAGGCAACTTCTCAGCTCCAGAGGCGAAGACCAAAGCAGCACAGAGGCTGTGGACTCCCCTCCAGCAGGACCAGGCTTGGCCAAGCACATGGAAGAGCTCAAGAGCAGCGCCTTGCTGGAGCGAGGGGAGGAGAAGGACTCCTGCATTCCTCAAAGGGCTCACCCAGGCTCCCACGTGCAAGGCATGAGGCTGAGGGGTGGAGGAAAGCCCAGGGTGTCACAGCGCAGTCCACGTCTTCACTACTTCTTCTCTGCCTTGCTTGCAGGCTTGAGGACAGCAGCATGCTGCACACCTCCATGCCAGCAGCCACATGATGCTTACATAAATATCACGGGCTGGATTTAGATCAAACAAGGGTCTGGGCTAAGTTCCTTATGCCCTCATCACCAGCCGAAGCTGGGCTTATACCTCCTGGTTCAGAGACCAGACCAGGACACCCCTGTCTCAGGGGTTCATTCGAAGCCACCACTGAGGGAGAGCTTCAAGGCAGAAAGCTCTGGGCTGTGTGGCTGGAGATCCCACCTGCAAAGTAGAGCCACCTCTTATATACTGCAGGGGTAAGCCTGGGCTACAGTTTGTCATTACTCCTTGCAAAACAGCTCAAGGTCTTCAGATGAACCTCTCT
>NW_009926236.1:25641-30623 GCF_000696875.1 Nestor notabilis
AGCAAACTCTCTGTTGCAGACCCTGTCCTACTCCTTTTACCAAGGCTGTCCCCTCCATGTAAGCCTTCTCCTTCCCACCCACACCTACCAGGCTGCCTCCCAGCATCCTCCATCTCTGCTGTCACTTTTCAGATTGACTCTACAAAGAAAACTTGCAGCTGCAGGCCTAGAGCTGCAGGTCTTAGGGCAAAGAAAATGCTCAAGCTTAGCAAGAAAGCAGTGGGGAAAAGCCCTTAATCCAATCACAGGGAGGCAGGAGACTGTCCCAGTTTAGCCAGAGACCTGGGACCTCCACGATACACACTGCCACTGGCCAGCAAACCCAGATAGGTTTGAAACCTCTCAAAGCGAAGGCACGGGCAACCTTCAGTTGAACTGACATCTCCTGCTGCCCCCAACAACACAGCACAGTGAAGCCCAACAGATCAATGGTGATGAATGGCATGGAGCTAGAACATGAGGATAGGTGGGTGCTGGGATTTCTGCCACTGCCCAAGGCTCAAGAAGTCATTACTCATCACAGCGGCTTGACCGACTGACAGCATCCCAGGGCACAGTGATCAGTCACATTTCGGAGCCCAGTGCTGGTCTCCTGAGGCTCCTGGGCAGGAACCAGGGCATGGGCAAAACCTGGGTTAAGTGACCTAACCCCTAGGTTGGGCTGTCAGTTCAGCTCTGGGGTGCTGGTGGAGGCTCACATGGAGAGCACAAAGAGAACATGCACATCTCCAGCTTCACAGGATCTACTGCAAAAGTCATCTGGGGACCAAGCGTGTTCAGAATGCCATAGGGGATGCCTGCCAGGCACCAGCCCACACCATCTACAGTCATGAGAGCTAAATTAACGCTCCAGCACTTGGGCACTTGTGCTCACAATGCCTCCAGTGCGCTGCGTGCCACGCTCCTCATAAACAAGTCATCTGGAAAATAAGTAAGCCTGTAAAAATCCAGCCCATCACAAGTTACCAAACCTGTTTCAGAGTAAAACAACCTACAGCAGCTCAAGGCAGGAGTGGGGTGGTAGAGCTGACCCCAGCCTCCCCACCAGTGGTGGGGGGGCAGCAAAACATCCCTGGCACAGATGGCAGCACAGGGATGAGACATGGGACTCGTTTCAAACAGGAAGGTACCTCCAGCATCAGGGCCATCTAGCAAAGAAAAGCTGGTGTCTTTTCCCTCTAGAGACCTAAAGCTTTTGAACCACAGAAGCAATCAGCTGGGACAGGTAAGAAAAGTGCACGGGCCATCTCTGCACTGGGGCTGGCAGCCAAAGCTGGCAGAAGATCAGAGTTTCTGGTACAGACTTGAGATTCATCTCTTCCTGTGCTCCTACCAAGTGTTCACTTCTTTTTCCCATACTTCAGAAAGCACCTGAGCTGGCCTTATCCAGGGTGCTGCCAAGAAAGCAAGCCCAAACCCACCAAGAGCTGATGGACTCAGAAGCATAGTCCCTATCTCCCCCTGATTTGCTAAACGGGCACTGCTCCATAGCCAGTGCTGGGTGCTGCTGCTACATGCCTGCAGGTCTCAGCACCACATGTTTTCTCCCTCTGAATGTTCAAAACCACCAGAGACCTTCAGAATGTGGAGAGATTTTCTCCCAGTTTCTCCAAGACATGTTGCAAGCTAGGTCAGAGTGAAATCTATCTCCATCCCCTGAAACAAAACAGAAGCAGCAGCAGCGCCTCTACCCAAGCCCTTTTCCATTGGTGGCACCTCCAGCTGAGGACAGACAGCTGGGACATCCCCAAGCAAGCTCTGTTGTACCTGGCCTCAACCAACCATGTCCCACACAAAGACGAAGCAAACATGGTAATAACCTGCTAATGAGTCCCTTTCTTTGGTTGCTGGTTTCTGACCTGTGCTCCAATCCCAGCAACCCATTTTTCCCCTTTTTGAATGAGAAGAAAAAAATTAAAATAAACAGCAACACATCAACTTCACACTGGAGCAACTTTCCTTTTCAACCCTGGAAGCAGGGCCCCCCAGACTGGGGAGACAGCAGGTTCCCCCATGCAGACAGAAGGCAGGTCGCTGGGGCAGCAAAGGCAAAGATGGAAGAAAAAATGTTTCGTTTTGAGACCTTGACACAAACAGAACGACAAGAAGAAAAAGAAAAGAAGAAAAAAAGAGGGTGGGTTGTTGGGGTTTTTTTTTTCCCCTCCCCTCTCCTCTTCAAGCACTACAAAAACAGGAAACAAAGGAGAAAACATCTCACGGGGGGAAGGCGAGGTAAGCGCTTTATACGCCCACGAAAGAAAGATTAACCACATTTTATTTACTGTTTGCATTAGGGTTGCGCTGTGGAGTTCAACCAATTCTGAGCCAGGGCTCTGCGGGTTTGCACAGCACCTAATGCTGAGCTGTCCCCAAACCCACCAAGCGCACACCTCCGCTTCCAGCAAGCCCTCCACAGACACCCTCCTTCCTCCTGCGAACACACACCTCTGGCCCCTTTTGCCCAGCACAAGCTTTCTTGCCCTAAGTGCCAGCTTACAGCTGAGAAAGCGCTGGTGCTGTCCCCAAGGAGTTTTGAGTCCCTTTTCACCTTCGAATCAGTCTGTAACCTGGGAATGATGCCCTCTGAGGTGGGCTAGCATTAGAGCCAGAGTTATGAATGCTAAAGAAGGTGAGTTTATGGGGAGTGTGTTTGCAGGCTCCTGTCCCTCCTCTGGGCTATGGGGCCACCCCAACCACACGGGGTCATGTCACCCACACACTCACAAGTCCCCCCCACCAAGGGCAGGGCTCTGAGCCTCCAAACTTTGACTCATTTCTCAATTAACGGCTTCCTGAACGCGACCCATGCATGGAACAAACCTCTCACAACGGGGCCTCCCCCAGACCTCCCGAGCCCAGCGTTACTCATCCGCCCCCCGGCTCCGGCTCTCCTTTCCTGGGATGCTCCAAGAGCAGCTCACTGCTGCGGGGTGAGCAAGCAGCCAGGAATCCGGGCCTGGCTCCTGCAGGCGGGAAGCCGTCACCAGCTGAGTGCACGCACCCTAATTCGGGAACCAACACAGCCACCGGCTGGCAAGGGGCAGCTTTCAACCAGAGACCTGGCCAAGGCCACGCAGGGAGGGCCAGCAACCTGCCAGGCGTTTTTCCTGTGGGCTCTTTCCTACTCCAGCCTCTCCATGGAGGAACTGCTTCGACTACAGGGGGGGATTCTTGTGCCGTACCCAGCTTTGGGCTGTCCTCCATTGCCCCAGCACCCAACCAAGCCATGCGCCCAGAGAGAAGAGACAAGCTTATCATCGCAGAGAAAGGAAATTAAGATAACGCAGCGATGGAGGTACCGAGGGATTTGGCCAAGGTCACAAAATAATTCTGCGGCACTACGATACAGCCGTCCGACGCTTGAGGTGCCTGGCCACATACCCTAACATTTCAAGCCAGGGCCAAAACCCAGCCTTAGCCGGTGGCAGTTTTCTGCCAGGTCATTAGTAGCGTGCATCCGCAAGGAGCAGCGAACAGCCAGCCATAACAACGGCAGCGACAACAAAAAAAACCCCACGCAGCGAGAGCGGGAATAGATGAGATCAAAGTGTCCTGGAAAAGGACCTGGAAAAACAGTTTTGGTCCCTGGCTAAGGCTCCCGGGAAATGCACACGCGAGCCCCATCCCAGCCCCGCATGGCCCTCCCGGGGTGGCTCCCCACCCTGGCAGAGGGAGACCAAAATGCCTCCCTATAAATAGAAGCAGAAGAGCGCTTTTCCAAAAGCCAGGCTGGGTCTTTCCCCTCTGAGCGCGTGTGGCAGAGCTGCTGGCACCTCTGCGGAGGTCTCTGGTTTTCCCCAGAAAAACCTGTAGAGGAAAATAACCTTCCTGTGAGCTCGGGCTGGCTCCTCTCTGCACAGAGCTGCACACTCCCCCCCCAGCCCAGGCCTGGCCATCCAATTGGAAAGTAATTATACTGCAATTTTTATTTATGACTTCTTGGGGTTTTTTTTATTGCTAAATGGTGACTCATTTTGGCAACATTAAAATACACAGGAAATCATCCCCATTTTACAGTAATCACCATTCAATTCATTGTTAAATATTTATTCAGTGGACAAGCGCTGGGCCTCTTTCGAAGGGTCGGAGAGGGAGCAGAGGGGCAGCCCTGGGAGGGGAGAAGGTGGTGGTGGGGTCATGGCAAGGCTGTTAAATGCCCACCACCAACTTCAGGGTGGGAAACCAAGGGTGAAAGCTCCTGCCAGATGGCCTGGCCACGAGCGAAATACATTTGCTTTCCCTCGAACCCAGTGTTACGCCCCATGTTGCTTTAGGAAGAGAGGGTCAGCACTGTGCCCCCTAATAAAACCCCATTATTTGGCCAAACGCCCAAATCCCAGCCAGAGAGAAGCTGTGGGTCTCTGACATGGAGCTGTTCATCGCCGGGGGGAAGGGGATGGCAGTGGGAAGAGCCGGCAGTTTGACATTCACAGGCCTTACAATGGATGTGGTCTGTGTCTACGGCCGCTTTGTCCCCCCGGGGAACCCAATCTGGGGGCGACTCGACCTCGGATGTGGGCAGCTCCTCTGCCTTCCCCCAGCGGCTGCATACCCCAGCGGGAACTGCGGAGATGACCCCTCCAAACCCCCCTGGCCCACAGTCTCGCCTCTTCCCCACACAGCCCAGACCCAAGCAGCCTCAGGTCCTATGGCTGAAGGGCTCCAAAGACCTCCCATCACAGATGCTCTTCCTTAGGGAGCTCCTCAGCACCCATGGGCTCTGTCACTGCTGGGCTGGGGAGGCCACCTAACATGTCCGCCACAGGGGGACCGGGCAGAGGAGGAACAGCAACGGGGTGGGTTTTGTGTAGGTCCTACACAAACACAGGCCTCTGGGGAACAAGCACAGCACGGGAGAGGGCGACAAGGGTGAGAGGTGGCCCCCCCGGACCGGACAAACCCCCGTGTCCACGCAGGTCGGACTCACCCTGATCTCATTGCGGCGGATCTCCACGTCGCAGACCGAGTGTCCCTGGTGGGCG
>NW_009926236.1:30828-31507 GCF_000696875.1 Nestor notabilis
GCGGCGGGCCCCGGCGGCAAAAGACGCAGTGTAATACCGAGGGGGTCTTCTCCAGGTTGAGGGAGTTGAACTTCTCCACGATGTTGGTGAGCTTCAGGTTCTTCTCCAGGTTGGGCTTCTGGTTGTAAGCCTGGTTGCACTCCGGGCACCGCACCAAGCCCGACTCCTTGGCCCACGCCTCCCCGATGCAGCCCCGGCAGAAGTTGTGCTTGCAGGGCAGCTGGACCGGCTCCACGAAGACGTGCAGGCAGATGGGGCAGATGAGCTCCTCTTCGAAGCAGTTCTTCCAATTCTCGGCCATCTCTGCCGGCAGCCTCTGGCAACGTTCTCCCCCCCCAACCCGCTTCGGTCGCTCAGTGCGGTCTAGGGGCGGACGCCGGGGTCTGTCCTCCCTGCAAGGGGAAGCCTGGGGGTGAACAGCCGGGCTCCCCCCGCCCCGCAGCACACAGTAAATAATAAACCACAGCGATCTCTAAAACCAGGGATAAAATAAACCCACCAAGCAGCACTCTAGGAATCTCCAGTGAGAAAACGTGACGTCCCCACCGCCGCTTCGGTAAAACAAGCGACACAAATGGTTAAAAACCCCCAACGCGATAATGTAGCATTTACAGCCACAAGTCTTAACCCACCCCTAAAAGCCATTCGTTTCTTTTTTACCCACGAAGGTGAATTGAAA
>NW_009926236.1:31561-31937 GCF_000696875.1 Nestor notabilis
GAAAGCTCCTAAATTTAGCGCTCCGGATCATATTTTTCTTTTCTTAGGTTTAGCAACTTACATTCAATATTTTAAAGGGACTTTTGTCCCCCACCAACCTGGCTAACAGCTGAGAGCGCGGACTCGCTCGCTCGCTCGCTCAGGGTCTCTTTTTTTTTTTATCCCCAGTATTTCTCCTCCCTCTCCCCCGATGGGAGTTGGGAATCGGAGTCTTTTAAAGGAAACAGATCAAAGGGTTAAGATCCAAAATGGGAAGAGGAGGAAGGTTAAAAAAAAAATAATAATAATAGCGACGATGACGATGGCGAAAAATAACTAATTCCCTCCGCGGCCCCCGAGATTTGCTTCTCAGCCGGTGGAGCAGTGGAGAAAAAAA
>NW_009926237.1:0-34516 GCF_000696875.1 Nestor notabilis
CGGCCACCATGGGGCTGCCCCGTGGAACGCACCTCCGCGGTCATCCACACAGAAAGTTTAGCCGGCGCGCCTTTAACTTGCCGAAGTGCCCTCCGCATCGTAGGTTTGTGATCCGCGGGGTTGTCTTCGAGTGGTTACTGGTGAGGCCTGCAGCCCCCGGGGAAGGCGGACGGGCTGGCTCCACTTTGATTAGAGATCTGAAGTGAGCTTCGTAGAGCGCGTCGGTATCACCGAGTCAGTTTCTTTCTTCTCGTTTAAAAAGCGAACGAGTGGCAGAGCTGAGCCTTGTACGGCTGCACAGGTTCGTGCTTCTTGAAGGGCTACGTCGAGCTTTACCTGAACAGCAGTAGAAGAATAAGAGTGGTAAAACCTAGATGTAGTCAGGAGGAGTAGAGACCACGAAGAAGAGACAGAGGTGAGAGCGATGGAAAACACCCACCCGGGGCTGTGAGCACCACTCGTTTGCAGACACAAAGGAGTTGGGACCACGTATACGTGTGGAAGTTTCTATGAGGTGTATTGCATGGCATGAGCAACAAATGTCCTTTGTTGTAAATGCAGTATAACGTTTTTGACAACAGGTAGCTTTCTGGGCAAATCTAAAGCAAAATAGGTGACAGCATGCTCGAAGTCTTACGGTTGAAGTTTTTGCTGACTGAAATAGAAAATTAAATTTGTGGAGAATGTTCCCTGCTTTGTATTAGGCACCTTTTCCTCTGCAAAGCTCCTCTTGTGTTTTTAAGGAATGTCAGGTCCCCAAACCTCTAGCAACCTGATAACAGCCTGTTCAGATGTCAGTGTGTACCCTAATTTCTAACCTCTTTTCTCTTCCTGTATGACTTGATCAACTTCCACCCTTTTATAATTAATTTGTCTTTTATTTGGTTTGATTCTACTTATTTCTTCTGTTACAAAATTAAAAATTTCTAAGCCTATTTCTCATTGGTTTTCTATGCATTAGGATGTAAATATGTATTTACCAGAAGTGCTTTTGAGGTGGTTTACGTTACTCCATTTTGCTAGAGCACTAAGTATGTATCACAGTGTTTAGAGAAGTCAAGTTGATTTTCTGGTAAAGCATTTTTCAATTACAAGTGCTCTGTGTTTCTTTCAGGCATGCTTCTTGCTCTCTTTGTAAGCAGTTATTCTGCTGTGAGGGAGAATACTGTTGGCATACATTAATCTGTTTGCATTAGACATTGGTAATAACTAGGGTTCTGCACTTTTTGAAGCTGAATGTGATGTTAACTGCAAATTGCCTCCAAACAATTTGTGTTTACTTTTACCTTTTTAAAGGTAGTGTCACTGAAAGAATATTATAAATACTTCCTTCTGGAAATGATACTATATGAGGATATTGCTGTTGGGCTTGAGTCATTGGGAGCAGCAGTGCAGTGTTATCCAACAGCAACCAAAAAGCCCACCAAACCCCATCCATACTTGTGGCAGAGCCTCGAGTGCTTTTCCCAAGAAGCATGTTCTTGTGATTACTGTAATTCTTATTACTTTTCCTGAGCTAGGGCAAGTATACATATTACTCCAAACTTGCTTTACATATTTACCTTTGATATAAACAGAAATGCAAGACATGATAACCCCTTAGGAGTAAGCCTGCCAGCTTTCAACCAAGAAACAGTGAAATGTTCAAAAGGATGCTTAATGGATCACCTTTTTCTAGTAATTCTGTTTTGTTCTGTGACATTGGTTATCTGCAGTCAATGGGATAAGAACAACAAATGTATTCCTTGGAACATACCATGTTGAGTGCTTTCTTTAGCATTTGCTGTTGTTTTGATTGAGATCTTATGTGGCTGAGGATATATAGGATATTCTTCATTATTGTTTTTGTTCTGCTGCTAGCTTGAGTGTTTGCTCCTAGCTAAAAAGGCAAGGGATCTGTGTGGATGTTGGTATTCTTCTTCCAAGCCCCCTGAGGAGATCTAATGTAGAACAGATTATATAGGATGACTAGCTATTTCTATCAACTACATTTCCAGACAATTAGCCCTTGATGATCTTCTAATAGAAGTTTAGAGAACATTGAACAACCAGAGAACAAATATGCAGTTTTCATCAAAAAGCATGCTATTTAGGCCTTGAAACAAAGATTTAACCATCTCTCATCATAAAAAGCACATTTTTAGCAGCTCACTTGGCAGTGAGCTTTGTAGTTCAAAACTGCAGTACAGAATGATGTTGAAAGTGTGATGTGTGGTTATCTAGTGTTGAGTTTGCTTTCAGGATTGTGCATCCCAGAAGGCAAGGATAGTTGTGGGGCAGTGCGGAAATAGGAACTGATTGTAGGGGGCTTGAGTTGCTGTCAGAAGTGCTAAATCCTCCCCTAGAGGAATATTCCACTGCAAGTTTTAGAAGTGCAGATGCTGGCTCTTAGTTGCAATACAGGACAGAGCAGAAGTCAGGAATGGTTATGAGCTATGTGCTGGGAACCCCCTTTGTGCAATAAATACTACCTTTCATGGTTAAGACTTGGATGTGGCTCAACATTGGATTCTTCTGTTCCCAAGTGGCATGAATGAGAACTTCTTTGAAAAAGTCATGAGACAAACTTCATCCCTGTCTACTGACTTGCTCTGTAATTTTGCAGGTCCAGGATGACAGTTAAAGTGTCTGATTTGGTTTTGGAGGATCCAGTAAACATCTGGTAATAAACCAATTTTGTTTAGGTTTCTTTGACTGCTCAAGTGTTGCAGCTGCATATTTTCACTCTATCCATAAGCAAGTAAATTTGATCACATTCCAAGGAACACCTGGATTTAGAGCTGGATGTGTGCCTGAGTAACTGTTTTCCAGCTTCTTCAGTCTTACGGGGCACTGCAGGCTTATTTGTGCTCCTTCAGATAAATCCTACTCCCAGAAGGAAAATCTAGCATTTGGATGGTATCTGCATTTGCGACACTGAAACTTGGTCTTTTAATTGTACCAGTTATTGGGCTACAAAGATACAGGACTATTTTAGCACCATGTCTCACTGCAAACAGATGTGGCTGTGGACACTATTTCAATATATTTCAAAATAAACTACTGTTGTACAAAGCATTTCCATAGAAAGACATGCTACTGAATTTTGATTGTTATACTGGAACAAATCGTGTGTGACTTTGAGTATGCTGGAATGCAATGCAGAAAACAAAGTAACACAAAAATTGCTTCTGTAAAGTATTTGGCTACAAGCTGAAGCTGTATCACCTGGAGTTTTGTCATGATACTGTCCAAACGATGTGAAAAAGCAGGTTGTGTAATCATTTCTTGGTGAGAAATTGTCTTAGTATATTGGCTGTTTAGCCAATACACTGTGTTTTCCTCTCCAGGGATACCAGTTTGCAAGTGGGAGGAAAGTTTGTGTTCCTAGTGGTAAGGGCTCAAAGCATGTTTAGTTCTTGGAGCTGAGTAATGTAGTAGAATTTCATTCAATTTCATTGAATGGGATATCCTGTGTTCAGAGACTTGATAGTTAAAAGAAGACTGCAGGTTTTCTGGTGAAGAAAAGGACCTGACTTTCCACTAATGTGTTTAAAATTGTCTATTATATTAAGTAAGATTAGTTTTTCTTATTGACTTTTTTTTTAAACAGAGGTTGAAGTGATGCTGGCAATCCAGAGTTGCTGCCAAATTCTGATTTAGACTACTGAATTTTACCCAACAAGTGTTTCTTCAGCTGAAACCTCAAATACTACTTCGTAGTCCTATCTGCCTAGAATCTGTAAGGTTGCAGTAAACCCTCAGTACTTTTGAATAGTAGCTACCTCCAGCCTTTGAGGTTTGGATAATGTGATTCTAGTAATCATGGCTTAAATGCTTTGGCATAAAAGATATGACAGTCCCATCTCCTCTTCCCTATTCCCTCCGCCCCTCGCTTCTCCTGCTAATCTTTTAGTATTCAGTAGTTCTTTCCAGGTAAGAAAAATAAATGTTAAAGATCGAGATGCTTCTCATCTTCATGAACGTGAATATCATCATGAGCCTCTTTCTAGCCTGTGCACTACAGTATTTGGCCACCAGATAGAGCTCGTTCTGGTCAGCATTAAAACACAGAATCACATTTTTCTGGAGTTTGCACTTAAAGCCTCTGTTTCTAAAGGAAAATTAATTTTGAATTTAGTCTTTTAACAGACGGAAAAGGGCTTTTGCTTTTTTATTTTTTTTTCCTGTGTCTCTTTATTTTATTTTATTTTTTTTTTTAATTCCTCCCCCCTCCTTCTATATTTGTTGGTGGGAGACTTAAAAGTAATGAGTGAGTGTCATTGTGGTCTATGTAGTTCTTTTCCTGATTTCTGACATGTTTTCTTGCTCTTCAGGAGAAAATTGAGATCAAGACTGCCTCCTAAACTCTCAAATAGCTCTGAGACTGAAAATACACAATAATAAAATGTGACAGCCTAAAGTAGCTGTATTTATCAAAGATGAACTTAATCTCATGACGGACTGTAAAATACCAGTTTTATAAATGTCTTTTTTAATATCAGATATCACATAATGTACCTACAAGAAGCTTAGACATTTGCTGCCCATAATCACAATAGCTTACATATACACTGTATGATTCTTAAATCTGCAAGTTTACGGTAGGTAAGCCCCCGTTCTCATACACTTTTAGTGGGATTTGACTTCCTAAGTTACTCCTCAAAAATGCACCCTAAGAGGGGAGAACTTGTCAGCGTTTCTTTAGGTTTAATTGTGCTGCTTTATGAAATACTGATATAGTTTAGTTATTTATTATGTGCATGTATTATGTGCATATAGTGTGCGTTTGCAGTATTTCTGATTACTAGGAAAATTGCCTGCTTCTTGTTTCAGCTTTTTTCTTCATTGTTGATATCCACTGCTGCTTATTTATCATAGTTCTAGACATGCCATGATCTAGATATGACAGAGAACGTGGAATATTATTAATAAATTTAAAGAAACATCTTGGTGACAAGGAGTAAGATTATCTGGTAATGTAAAACTCAGTCTTTGGATGACTTGTCAGCAGAACCTTCTTTGATGGAAGCAGTGCTTTGGCTCTCAGAGTTAACAGACCATATTGCAGACTTGTGCTATTCACCAATTAGATACCTTCTCTCTTTGAACACAGTTAATAGATTTCCTCTTTCTGAAATTCAAGCCTGTTACTACTTACGTCCTCTCTAAAATCTATGGCTTTTATTTCTAAGCAGAAAGAAATTTCCTTTCATTATTGCTAAATCAAAGCATTTTAAAATTGCGTACTGAACATATGTAGTCTTGGTTTTATACTTTCGATTCCATGCTGCTCTTGGTTTAAAACTAGTCACTAATTGTTCTGGAGGTAAACTTGAGATTTCCGCCTTTGACGTAAGAAGTTGCGTGCTTCTAGATATAATGTGGGCACAAGCTGAGCTGTGCACTTAGCTGTACTTCTCTCAGTGCCTTTGACCTATGGGTGAATACTTGATTTTATGTGCGTGAAAAGGGGAATGTCATTTAGTCAGAGTGCTGATGTTCTTTTTTGTGTTCTTCAGTAGAAACACCCTACTGCCTTACCTTTGTAGGTCAGAGCAGAACTTGGCTCAAATCGTTGCTTAGTAGAGAACACTATGCCCAGACTGTGTTTCTATGTATGCAAATTAATTCATTATTGAAAATATAGTATCTCATGCTATGCGGGCGAAGAAGGCTTTGTAAGGTGCTTTGTATTGCTTTATAACACACGATCTCAAATGATGAAACACTTGTGTATTTTGGGCCTAGTCTTTTCAGGTGAAAATGCTGCTGTTTAGGAAATGAGTTTTCATACACCTCAACCCATATAATACTCTTTGGGGGTTATCCTATTTGTTATTGCTAGCACTATCCCTGCCTGACAGATGCATCACTTCTAATTGTATTCTTCATGAGGCAAGGCCTGTCCACCCTTTTCTGTCTGTAAAGTAACACCAAGAATTTATGGGTTACTTAGAACTTCAGTACTGGTTTCTAATATTTCAGATACAAACATCTGAGGTTTTTTCCCCTGTTTACTGCTATTGAACACTAATTCACTAATGCATGCTTGGTAGTTGCTGTGTAGTATGTTTGATTTTTGGTCTTTGTTTGGTGGTGGTTTTTTTTTTTTTTGGTTGCCTTGTTTTTTTGATGGTTGGTTGGTTTTTTCTTTGTGTGTGTGGGTAGAATTCATAAAGTATTTAGCTCTACCAAATTGCTCTGTGTTTTTAAAATAATTAAATGGGCATTTGCATAAGTGGTACCAAGCTAAGGATTTATAGGGGAGTAAACGCCTTGGAATATCTTATGCTTAAAACATTTATATGTAGGAACATTTCTTGCATATATTGCATGCTACTTCAAAAGTAGGCTTTCAAGTAAAGAGGTTTTGGCTCTAAACTGTTAAAATCTGACACACACCAGAAAAGCAGTGAACAATTCTTAGACACTGGTTGCCAAACTGAAACTGATGATTTTGCTACCTTATAGCTAGTTTCACTGTCAAACAATGTGGCACTTGCTGAAAACCAAAATGAGCTTTTTCTCCTTATGACAGACGTGGTATGATATTTTTCAGTGATTTGTATTTTAATATTTTAGCATCAGGTCCTCTGCTGCCTTCTTGGGAAAAGAAGCTTGGGGGGGTTGTACCTGGCAGATTTACTGGGGTGACATTTATTATACACTTTTCTGCAATGGAATGATAATCGAGATGGGTGTAATTAATGTGAAATGTCATCTAGAGATGACTGCTGCTGTACGATTGCTTTCCTCTTATAATTTCACATTTTTAATGCTCAGTTTTGTCTGAATTCTGGACAACTTGCTTTGTTTTAAGAATGAGTAGGTGCAAACTATTTCTTAGCTTCTTTATGTGTGACCTCAAGTATGATTTTCTAATTACATTAGAGTTGGATCCTTGGGACAGAGATTCTTAAATTGTCTGGAAGGCAGTGTATGTACTAGAAGGATTTGTCAGTGCTGTGTGAGGCTTGCTAGGCCTCACCACATGTAGTGATGCTGACACGCGCTCCTGGGTGCTGTCCTTTAAGTCATGTGCTTAGGAATAACTCCAGTGTAGAAATCTGTGGAGGTGCACAGAAGGTGTCTAAGGATAGAGAACATAATGGTTGTAAGAAGATGCTAGTATCAGATAGTCTCTGAAATTACTGTACCATTATTTTGGTAGTGAATTTTCTTTGTTTACAATAAAACTCATGCCAAAGCCACCATATTCTGGGATAATCAACTGTTTTGGGTACAGTAGATAAAAGTAATATGCCCGCTTCCCTGAACGTGAACAGGGACAGGTGTTTGGCGGTTACTCATGTTGTGTGCTAAAGTGGTGATAATACATTTGCTGTCTTGCAGGTATGTTCTTTGATGCCTCCCTTGCCTGATCCTGCAGATGCCACTTAGTGCTTGCAGAGGTCAGCCAGCAGAAGAAACTATGAAACTGAACGTTCCTGGGGGCTGAGGCTATGTGACACTATTAAAATAAATAAATAATTGTCTATATTTAAAATGCAATACAAAAGGTGACCTGGCAAATCACAGTTAAATGATCTGGATGTGCATGTTTATCTTCTGCTTCTCTTGCTAAGCAAAACAGATTATTCTGTCTTGGGGGAGGTACGAGGACAGTTAAATAGAAGCTAAACGACAGACGCTGCACTTTGATAGCAGTAGGAACTAAAAATCTTATTGTTGTTATAATAGCCAAGTGTGTAATTAATCATTTCATATTGATTTGCTTTTAATCTAGATGCAGTGCACAAAGGTTGAAAGAACCCCCATGTTATTTAGCTGCTCCATCTAATCGGAGAGAGGATGTGAATAAGACACAGCAGTGCATTAGTAACCTGTGGGCTTAGGAGAGTCTTCTGTGGTGGACCTTTGTCCACAGATCCAGAGAATAGCAGTGATAATGAGATCTAATCTAAATGAGCTTGGTACTTACAAGCCATATCCCAGAGGGCATATAAACATCACAAATATTGATACAGGATCAGGAGAGAGCAGGGATTGATTAGTGGTCAAGGGAGCAGGATGTCCTAATTGTCTCTGGTAGGGCTGATTAATTTTATCAGGGAAATGTGGGGAAATGAGCCTTAAAATAGATTAAGGGTAGAAGAGCTTGGCATTTTAAAAAGGAAGAAAAGCCTTTTCTGTCATTTCAGCCTTTGAATTACTGTTGCTATTAAGCAATATATATCTAGAGTCAAAATTTATCTATGTCTTTGCTTATACATATACATATATATATATAGGTAACTTGTCCTTTGGATCTTTTGTTTCTGTGGCCTATTTCCTAATTTGACTTTGTGCTCAGATGAAACTTGCTTTTCTCTCCTTTCTACTTGAGAAGTTATTTATAGCAAACTAATTAATCTGTTGTTTGTATACAACATCATGTTGCTAACCAATTCTCCCCTACAGTGTAGCATGTTTGTGCATGGTGCCAAGCTGCATTTCTAGATGTCTCTTTCATAAGAAGCTGGGGATGTTCTGCTTGGGTAGTTGGAGGTATGAGGAGATTCTGATGATTTTATACCCTGGGACAGTTCTAGCCAAAGCCATCGAAGCAATATACAACTGTGTTCTGATCAACATCAGTGTATCTCTGGAACAAAACCATTGTCATCACAGGAGTAGATAATCTAGCCCGGACTATAATCTTGGTTTCCTTAAGGAAAGTTCTAATTTGATCTTTTCAAACTGAATCTGGGAAAGAATGTAGACTGTGTTTTTTCTAAGCTTTTAAAAACTGCATAAAGGAAAGGAGCCCTGATCAGATAGTGTTTTGAAATTACAGAATGCTGGCAAGTCACTTCTTACAACAGTTTTCACCTTTTGACTGTTTCATGGGAAGATTGACAGTGTCCATGCTGCAGATTCTTCAGCTGAGGCAGTGCAGACTACAGCATATAATTTTTAGGAAGATGTTAACAGCCTTCTGGCTTAGTGTAGAAAGTGGTGTTGTTCACTTAGTCTCTGTGGAAAGACCTAAAATCAGACAGCCAAATCATGCTTTGCTGCTTATACATTAATGTTTTGATTTAAAGTTTGCGCTGTTGAAAGAAATCCTTGGGGATATCTTGATGTGTGTTTGCTCTCTCTGCCATTAAATCGACTTACCTTTAGCCTCTTGATTTGAGCTGGAAAAAGGTAGATTGAATGAGAGATTTATTTTGTCAGAGAGCCAGGTGTTAGGACCATGCTAGGTAGAATAAGAAAATATCCCTGTCACAGAGAGATGATGTACCTCTTGAAATGGTGAGCTGTTCCATTTCTGCCTCTCGTGTGTTCAGTTATCTTCCCATCTCCTCACCTCTATTTACCCCTTTTGGGCCACATGTGCCAGGAGTGCGTGCAGAAAGCTGCCTCTCTGCTCCCGCAGGCAGATGGTCTGGACCTTTTCCTTTGTTACACAAAAACCATGTGCACTTCTTCATAAGAGGTCATCTGTTGCTATCTAAAATCTTTTATGCTCTGGTGAGTGTGTATAAGGATAAAACTGCCAACAACCTCACTTGGGACATTGTAGACAGACTGTTTGTATTGTGTGTTCTCTGCCATGAGTAGTGGGAAGGCTGCAGTCACTTCTTGGGTGAGCGTAGTTGAGGCGATACTGGTAGTGACAGCTTGAGGTGGAAGATGTAGCACTGCAGGTCAGGATGAATGACTACAATTGCCAGTGATTTGGAGGACTTCAAGGATGCTCTCTGTATGTCCAAGTGCTGGGTGGTTGAGATCGGAGTCCACTCAGTTTGTGGGCTGCTTCCTAGAATGGACAGCAAATGGCTGGTGAGGAGAGATAACAAGCCAAGGGGTGGGCATGCAGTGAGTCTTTGCCTGAATAATTGCGTCAGCCTCATAACTGGAGGCTTATAGGCTTCCTGAGCCAGGTTTGCCGTCTTTGTACTGAATAAACTTCCATGGGTGCAATTTTGACTGTGGGGGTGTGTGTGGGGTACTTTTTTTTGTTTGTTTTTATGGGGTTTTTTTTTGGTGGGGTATTTGGGGTGTTCTTTTTTTTTTTTTTTTTTTTTTTTTTTTTTTTGTGTTGTTTTTGGAGGGTGGAAACTATTTTAATTTTTTTTTTTTTTTTTTTTTTTTTGTGTGTGTGTTTGTGAGGATGCAAACTCCTTTTAAAATTCTAAACACAGGAATGAATTATATCCTGCCTGGAGATATTTTTAATTTTCTCTGAACTTTTCATGTTGTGCAGTGGTTCACAGGGTTCACAGCCATATGATTAGCCAAGGCTGCTCCTGCTTCATGTTGGTCTAATTATCTGCTCATTAGAATCTTGAGTCTTGAGCTGGAAGCGTGTAGGGTGTCTTCGTTTAAAGTGCAGTCTCCTAATGTAAATATTAAGAGAGAGCTTTCTGGCTTGCCTGAGTCAGACTGACAAGCTAATAATAGCCTTCATGTTAGTCTTGGCTAACAGAGAGCATCAGTATAAAAAGGTTTTAAGGGGCTGGTATATCAATCAAGTCATGGAACATAATATGCATTTGTGTATTTTGCTTGTTTTAACACTTAAGCTCCCATTAAGAAATATTTTCTGAATGTGAAGGGCATGGGAGTAAAAATTTCTTCCTCTAAATATACCATTACATCCACTTGAGATTTCGAATCAGTCTTAGATGGCCTACAATTAATAGAATGCCATAATACAAAACTGTTTTCAATAGCTGTAGTCTTGTTCAAGAAACTTTTCTTAAGTTTA
Organism: Nestor notabilis; assembly: GCF_000696875.1. Classification (NCBI taxonomy): domain Eukaryota; kingdom Metazoa; phylum Chordata; class Aves; order Psittaciformes; family Psittacidae; genus Nestor; species Nestor notabilis. Next base: position 10,700 of record NW_009926237.1, read on the forward strand.
TAGGTAATGTGTCAGAGCAATGAGTCAGATGGCTTAAAAACTGGTGTGCTGAATGTGTGTGGGAGTTGTGAGGATGGCTAATTGTTGGAGAGGGCATGTTTTATTTCCCAGCTTTGCCAGCAGAGGATTACATGTTATACAATTGCTGCAATTTAATTATAGTGTAGCGGAGGTTTTGATATCTGCCTTTAAATTATCCCAAGGGCATCTAGGAGGAATGGCTTACTTTGAATAAATCTTAATAAACATATGACTTTATGCTGCTGGCTTGTTTAGTTCTGAGTATCATTTGTTCCTATAAGCTATATCATAGAAGTCAATGTAGCTATTCCTGGAAACATGGCAATATCACATGAGTAAGAATTTATAGGATGGGCTCAGTATTGTCATTGCAACAATTGTCGGCTTCTCTTTTATTTGTGGAAGAGCAATGCATATGAATGTACCTTTATCTGGAAAGTTTTAGGCAATTCCAATAAAAGGAGATATGCATGAATTATCAGTACATGATGTTCTGTTCACTAAAGGGAGAGTCATTTTAAAAAGCCTGCTAAGTGAAGCATGGTTGCTAAGTAAGGCAAGGGTTTTATTAGACCAACTGACGTAACGGAAAAAAAGCAGGCAAGATCTCGAGCATACAAAGATCTCCTTTGTATGTGAAACAAACGGCAGACTTTGCACTAAGAATGGTTTGGGAACAATAGCTCTGAACTTAAGCTAAGTGTGTTAAATGGTGAGGCAATCTGAGAGGAAGGGGTAGCTGAGACATGTGGGAAGAATTGTTAAGTAGTGGAGATGACATGGGAACATGGAGCAAGGGTGGCTTCTGGAGGAATTTAAGGCTATTGGGAACTACAGTGCTACTGTCTCTTGTCTTGCTTCGCAGTGTTGGCAACTGCAGTTAGGGCAAACTCAGGGAATGGCAAATATGGACCAGGGCTAACTCAAGGAATGGCAAATAAGGAACAATATAAAAGTGGACTGAGTGGAGGAGGAAGAACATAAAGCAATGTGGGAGGGATGTCCACTGAAAGTGTGCTTTAGGCTTATGGAGATGAGCAGTTCCTCCAAAGCTTGGGAGAAATAGGCATTCAAGTTAAGGAAACAAGAATGCTGGAGAGGGGATTTTTACAATGGCGTGTCGGGAGCGGGAAAAGGGGCCATGTTGTGACAGGACAAGGGATAATGGCTTTAAACTGAAAGAGGGTAGATTTAAATTGGATATTAGGAAGAAGTTCTTAGCCGTGAGGGTGCTGAGGCACTGGAACAGGTTGCCCAGAAAAGCTGTGGCTGCCCCATCCCTGGCAGTGTTCCAGGCCAGGTTGGATGGGGCTGTAAACTACCTGGTCTGGTGGAAGGTGTCCCTACCCATGGCAGGGGGTTGGAACTGGATGAGCTTTAAGTTCCCTTCCAACCCAAACCATTTTATGATTCTGTGAAATTAACCTTTCTCAAGAAGAGGTTGTCTGGTGCAAATGTTTTTGTGCTGGTGAGATAAGACAACCAGAGATGAGTATACAGTTGTGAACTCTCTTTTTAGAACTTACTTTAAGTAGGCTACCTGGAATTCCTTGAGACATGTTTGGTTGATTTTTAAATCTCATCAGTTTCTCTACTTAAGTGTCCTTGTTGGGTGAAGGTCGGTTACTTTCTGGCCTGAGAAGTCTCGAATGTAAATCTGGGGAAGGACTTGTTTGCTGGCCAGTATGGCTTTTTACCATTTACCAGAGTGGGTATGCAAGGACCCTGTTTTAGCCACCCTGTGCTTAAATTTGCAAAGCCTCACCAGCTGGAACAGGCTGTCTTGGGGAATTCATGATTTAATTATTATGTTAACAATCTGTAGCCTACTAAAAATTAGTGAATTTAATTTTTGTTACAGTAGGCTCCTGCCTTAAAAGATAACAAACCCCACCATGTTTGGTAGCTTTAGGTAGACCTTGCAAGTTTTATGCAATTGTTATCTGGTTATCTGGCATGCTGCGTTTTCTAAATTATAGCACAGCAAATTTTTTTGTTTGTTTTTAGTTGTGTGGCTTTTAATTTTTATTTTTTTTTAAAGTTTTGACCCTCCATGCCTCCTGAAATCCTGCAATTTTTCTAACTAGGGCTAGGTAGCAGGATGAAGATTGCATACCATCCTACAAAGCAATGCTTTTATTTTTGTCTTCTTGTTTAGAAATAATCAGCAGAGAAAAATGACACTTCCTCTTACAAATTACATGTGCTTCCCTGAGGGGGCTGATGGCAAAGAGGGCTCTTAGAGAATATGCATTTGCCATAGCAAATAGTTTAGATTAGATAAATCTCGTTTGCCTTTGAATCCAGTGTAAATCTTCCATTGTGTTGTATGGAGCCTGAGTTTCATTGTACCTTTGCATACTGTTTATAAGGCAGGCACTGTGTTTTCATTGTGTGTATATGTTGGCTATTCGGTAGATTTGAGCTGTGGAGGTCAGTGCCTATGGTTGTCAAGTGTTTGATTCCCATCCTTGCATGTCAGCTGAAATAGGGGCTGTTGCATGTACAAGACCTAGTGGTGGGACTTGCAGTGGTCTTATTGTAGGAAGAGCCTCTCAAGCTCCCTAGCCTCAGTCATCTGCTTCTCATCTTGTGGGCCACCATCCTTTGTCAGGCAATGTCTCATCTGAGAGGGTTACTGTAGACAGTGTGATTGAGGGACAGCAAAGAGTGTCTACCGAGTTGCCAGTCAAATCCTGCTCTAATGCTTTAGCTCTCATTTCCTGGGAACAGTAGACAATTGTGTTTTCCTTGCTGGGCTGTTCGTGTGAAAATTGCCATCAGGAACATGTTTGTGCTCATGACTTGTACAACCGATACATTAATGGAATCTTGGATTTATTAATATCTGTGGACCATTTGCCATTCTGAAATCACTGAATCATGATTTGTCAGTTGTTTATTGCTACTGGATTTTTAGCAAGGTGGCTGTTTGACCAGGTCAAGGTGAAAAAGAGTCATAGAACTAGGTGTTTTTTAAATAGTAATTTAAAAACCTGTTTCAAATTTTATTAGATGTAAGAAACAACATGATTTTGTGTATTTCTCTAGACTTCTAAATTTTGTGCTAGAAATAATAAAGTATATATTTTTCTTTCCCTCAAGGCCAAATGTCTGTCCAGTGTTAGAGGTGGCATTGGTAGGACGCCCACAGCCGTGTGTTCAAGCCTTTAGTCGAATGGTGAAGATGTGGAAAAAAGGTTGCACAAGGAGGAGGTGGTGTACAGGCTATGAGAGAAGGTAGTCTGTTATCTATAATGATAAATTGATTCTGTTACTGAACTTAATGCAAATTCTTCATAAATTTCTTTTTTGTGAGGGAAGTTGTAAACTAATTCATCAGAGATGTGAGGTAGTTATGTATATAGCTGGTGTCCTGCTGAGGCTTTGCTTTGTCTGTTAATACTGAGTAGAAAATGCAGTTTCTTTTTTGTTTGTTTTGGGTGTGTCATGAACTACTTGGCTAGCTTTAGATCACAATTATATATTACTGTAAAATGTTCCTGTCTCATCCTTTTTCAGGTAAAGTCTAGCTGTCAAGTTACCTACTTAGCAAAATTGAACTCCTTTCTATTTCTGTCATACTTAGAACTGATGTTAGATCTGATTCCCCCAACAGCTAAACCCCAAATTGATTGCAAAACAAAATTACCTTTGACTAGCCTGAATACAAATTAATCGGAAAATATGTGGCTATGACATAATAGAGCTATTGGATGTTATTGGGATGGATTTTTACTATTTGCTTCAATTTTAACAACTACTGATAGGGGCTAAAAAAGGTGTAGTAAATATGACAGGAGTACATTTTATTACTGGTGAGGTGTAAATAAGTGGAATAGAAGTTGAGTGTTCTCTTAAACTTATTCTCTTTAAAGGTCTGGATACTACACAATTTACAAGCAGGTGTACAGGTTGGAGCATCAGACTGTCTATAAGTGCTGCCCTGGATGGGTCCAGCATGACAACGAACCTGGCTGTTTGCACTGTAAGTTGATGGCAAAACTGACAAACCAAGAGAGGTAACATGCTTAGGTCTTACTTTCCTATGCTTAATTCTCGAAAGATGGGGTTTGTTTCTTGCTATTTGTAACTGGGACTTCCAGTTAAAAGGAGGCAACCTATTGATGGGTAAAGAAACTTCATTTAAAAATACAAAAGCTCTCATAGGAAGAAGTACCAAATATCTCTAATCTAAACAGTGGAAACTGAATTTTTTTTATTTTATGAGTTGCAGCATTTTTGTGCCAGCCTGACTTTGACAGGCCAACCAAATTTCTTGCTGTTACCCAAATTATACAAAGAAATCTGCTGTAAGGCACTTGTTTCTTGGATGTAGCACTCATTGCAGAGTCTGACTGGTTTTGGCTTTTTCACTGCTGCTGTTGCCATTGAAGCAATTGTGCTTCTACAACTAGAGTTCTCCATCTGATGAGAATCTGCTCCTATCAGTAATTTCTAATCATGATTGGATGTCTTCCTGAAAGATGGAATTTAATTTAAATAAGGAAGCAATTTAGCCACTGTTAACAAGACACAAGTAGGAGATGGCAATCTACTTGGTGTTTAGTTTTGTTTCTGTTTTGTCAGTAATTGTATTTTCTGTTTGAAAGTTAGCATCTGTTCCTCCGGATCTTTTAATCTTCATACCAACTCGAGGGATGCACTCAGAAAGCTTGCTTTTATGTTTGTTTCTTTGTTTTTAAAAAACAAAAACAAGTCTGAAAGGTATTCCTGTCAGTTTCAGACTGAATCTACATATTTAGTGTGCACCTGTTTAGTTGTAAGAAGTCTGTAAGAGATGTTTACAATCTCTATTTTAATCTCTGGTGTAAAGGAATTTTAAGTATTTGAACACCAATAGCAATATAAAATCCTTTTCTTCCTGAAAGAGCAGCACAGGCTTGCTTTCTTTAAAGGCACAAAAGAGGTAGAATTAGTCTTTTATATTTGATACTCTTTGCAAGTTTGGCTCAAGTATGTGGAATTTAATTTATTGTAAATAAATTTCTGTGTTGGAGGAAGGGAAACATTTTAATTCTCTTGGACGTATATAACGTCTTTTAGTACACCAGTGTTTCTTAACCATTGCTGCATTTATTCTCTGGAAGTTCGTGTCTTCTTTCAGACTGGATTCAGGCATTTGAGTCCTAAGAAACTGTCTTTGGCCTCTGAAGCATATTCAGATTAAACTGTATTATTGTAGTCTTATTTCTCATTTAAAGTTACTGTTACAGCAGGACTATGACAGGAAGAAGCTATTCTGGAAGATCCTTGGCACAAAAACCAATAACACACCCACCCTCATTTCATTCTATTTGTGTGTCCTAGTGCTGTGCACTGTTGGTACTTGCTTCAATGGAGGGAAGTGTTCCGAAGCAGGATCCCAGGTTTGCCAGTGTCCTGCAGGATTTCAGGGTCCTCGCTGCCAGTATGGTGAGTTAAACTTTAAATATCTCAAATGCATCTGGTGTTTGGGTAAAAAGCATGCTTAACAATATTTGTTATAGCGTGAAGATTTTATTAATGTAGACTTAAAGTTGCCTTTGCACTCTAACTTGTTATTTGATCTTTCTCTTATTTTCCAGAATTTGCTGTTTTTTGGTATTGGGTTTTAACAAAGCAAGAAGAAAATTTAATTTGGTTGATATCAGATGAGTTTCTGTAGTGGATAATACCATTGAATACCAGCAGTGGTATCCAGTGGAATATCTTTCTATTGCTTGTGAACTTGCATGTTCTTGTGGTACTCCTGCTGAGTTTCTCAGCATTGCTTTTTATCCTTGTGAGAATAAATTCTGAGACAAAGCAGGTTGGACAGCAGGTAAAAAATATAGCAAATGAACTGAATATATTTATTCATGGGATTTCTTTTAGTGCATCTGTAAGAAGGCTGGTTTTACAGATCACTAGCAAATATTTCCTAGTATTCTTGAAATAACTTATGCACCGATCTTTCATTTCAGTAACTGTGTTCTAGCTTATTATAGACTAAATTCTATGCAACTTATACTATCACCCACTCTTAATGGGAATCTTTCTCTCATATGCTGGTTCATAATCTGATAAACTCACAATGGGTTGTCTTGTAATTTACGTGAAATAAGATGATCGCATACCGTGTAAAGCTCTCTAAAATTACAGAACTGCATCCATCTGGCTTCTTATGTGAGAGGAAAAAAAGTCATTCCTTCAGAGTAGGCTGTGACTGGGACAAAGGACTTCTTTTGTATTAGGAAAATGATAATTTCCTTTTCAACTGAAGCACATTGTGTTTCTTTCAAAGAAAGGCAGATTTTTGAATATTTTTGAATATTTAAGTCTTTCACTTTTAAATTCCCATACGTTCACATTCTTACCTGGCTTGTCTGTCGTGAAGTATGAGTGAGAAGGAACATAACAACTGTTTACAACCATCCCTTTAAGAGCTGAAAAGCTAAGCTCTGTACTTGATATATGGCTTCTATCATGCTTGCTTCATAACCTTTGTCATATTCTGACCTCTGGGCTCCACCAAGGCTATGTGATAGTGTGGGCTCACTGCACCAAACCAGCTGCGTCTGTATGGGTAGCAGCCTCCCTCAGCAAAGGTATAAAGCAGCTGGAGTTGCAGCAGGCATGGTAAGTGAAAAATGTAAAAAGTCAGCAAATGTTGCAACAGTGTTGTGGTTTATTTTATTTATTGATGCCTGGTCATAGATAACATCATTCACTATAAGGAAGCACTTAAATATAATGCAGAGCTCTTTACAATGAAACTTCTGCTGACATCAGACCACAGTGTACTAACATCTGCCTTCAGACATGAGTTCAGTTGAGCACATTCTAAGGGAGATGCTGTAACTGTGTTTTTCTTTATTGCCTGTAGAAACAAGCCTTTGTATGTCACTTGATATGAACCAGAGTGACACCAATGCAGGTTACTTTGTTATTGACTTACAGTAAAGCTGCTGGTTCAGGGTAAGTAGCATCAGGATCTCTAAGGAGCCCATATAATAAGCTTTTGCCAAATACAGTGTAAGTCTCAGCAAATTCTAAACAGTCTTTGCTAGTCTTGAGTCTCCTGTTTCTTGCTAATACCTACAGCACTGAGGCATTTCTAACAGGCAGATTATGTGGGTGCGACGTGGATAACACAAGTCAAATTTCAAACTGAAATGAGATTGTGTGGTCTCTGTGTCACAGTTTGGTGAGTGCAGATACTAAAACCAGTGTGAGGTATCCTGCAATTCCTGCTCTTTGCACTTGGGTGGAATTTTTATCTTGGTGGTTTGTCTGCTTTCTAGTGATTCCTGAGGTTTGAATGGAATTTCAGTAGCCATATTTTCAGGTTTATACAGTTGCTACTATTGCAGTCTGGCAGGGGTAAATTTATAAATTAAATTCTGAAGGGAAAACCCTCCTTTCATGGACAATTCACCCGCCTAACAAAAATAAGGTAATTTAAGAGTGTAAGGCCTCTTAACTGTTGCAGACATCTCCAGTTAGATGTTGGGGAGGTTTGTATTGTATTTGTTCTAAGCAAAACTCAAGAAAATGTAATGGGGAACTAGAAGCTATAGACTCTGGTTTTTCTGGCTGATGTTGGAATATTGCTCTTGTAAATCAGCTTGAATTTAATGTGACTGCATTACTTAGCAGTAATATCTTGAGCTTTTAGACAATTAAGTCTAGTTTGTCCCTTCCTTCCTACTTGCCTATGCAACCTTACTGTAAATAAACTGTTTTCCCTCCAATACTTAACCCAAAAGAAAAGGAATCTCTCCTACTAGCATCTTTTGCTTTGAGGATTCAATGGAACAGATGGATGCCAGGAAAACCATGGTTTGTAATTTTGGAACATGTGCTATAAACATTAATGGAAAAGATTATACTATAATATATGAAGCTGTCAGAGGGGACTGTGGTACAGAGGCACACTTCAACCTCTCAACTGCATTCCTTAATTGACTCTTTGGCACAAGTGTTCAGGTAGCCCTTTTGGGGGCTTTACAGGGGAAGGGAGGATCTAACTGGATATGAGACCACAAACTACTGGCCAAAAGCTGCCCATCAGTCATCCTTGGTTGTAATCTTAGTTTCCATCACCCTTGGTGTTGTGGCCTCCTGTTAATCTCTTGGCAGGGGAGGAACCATGAGCATTTCCTAAGTATGTGTACACTCAGTTGAGGAAAATTGTTCTATGTATTCCATTTTATAGCTCCCCTCTCAAACCTCTTTGCTCATCTTTGTTTCTGTCATTCAGTGGTGACAGCTAATTCTGAAGTTTCACTTGTGCAATGACTCTCATGATCTCCCTGCTGAGCACTATGATCCACAGACAATAGATGAGAAATTATTATGAAAATGTTATTAAAATTAGTTACTCTAAAAGGTAAATGGGAGCATACATTCCCAATCTGAAGTTTTTCTGTTTGTCAACTTTATATTTGCCATAAAGTTAGTAGGTAGGCCAGCCTCCTGCAAATCAAGTTGCTACATGCTTTGTCCTGGTCTGTTCTGCAGATAGTTTGATATGGATCATTGAGCATGACTTATGACAGCCCAGTGCATCATAGCAATCTGTAGCAGAGATGGTTATTCACAATTGGCACGATTGCATCTAATGACTTTATTGTACGGTGCTCTAGCAGCCTTCAACACAATGTTATGAGTCCTGTAACAAACTTTACGTAATTGTGACTAGAAATGTATTGCTGCATTACTTCCATACTGTACTCCATAGTTTTATTATTTTACCCACACAAGCAGCAATAAAAAGTTAGAAGGAAGATTTATGGGTGAAATGGTTGAGCTCTTCATATAGCCATTACAAGGATTCAGTAACAGATTGAGCTGTCTCTTGCATTGTCTGCTGCGATTTGTCTTGTAATAATAGACTTATATCAATTACAATGTAAACTTGCAAGCTGTATTTTTTTTCTATTTCTTAACTTGCTTGAGAGTTGAGATTCCCACTTCTCTTGAGCCCAGTGAAGGGGAAGGAATGCTTGTAACAGAAAAGAGAAATGGTAAAATCCAGTGCCAAGAATCAAATCTGCTGCAGTGCTGGTCTCATTGTTATTCACTAGTTGTCCTGGTAATATTGTTCAAGGCCTGCTAGCCACCTGAGCTGGACATCAAAGTAAATTAACTTCATTTAGCTTGTTTAATCCAGCCCTGGGACTTGTACTTGGACATTCAGCTAGTGAAAGCATGCCACATTCTACAAACATGAGTAACTTCATTTACCCCTTGTGTACATAAAGTTGTTCAATTTAAAAGTAAGGGCTAGTTTTGATTCTTAAAATCAAACTTCAAGTTATTACAGGTTTTAACCAAGTGCCTCTTGCTGGTTTTAATAATTCAAGTAAAAGCAAGAGTGAGAACTGAATAGGCTTTAGAATTTCATGACTGAAACAAAATATCAGCATTACAAAGGTTTTGCAAGAGGCTGCTGTAATTAGGAAGTTGAGCTTCAGCTGAGCATCTCTGAGATGATGAGTGTTACTAGAAGACAGATAAAAGTAGGTAAGGAATGACCAAGGCAGATTTGCCAGGGAAGTTATCTTACAATGGCATGATGTTTGTCATCTTAGCTTAATCATTTGAAGAAAGCTGAACGCAGTATTCCAGTGTTTAACAGATTAAGTGTCAATATATTTCAGTTTAACACTGTGGTGTTGGCTGTAATGCAGGTGGAATTTAAAATTAATTCTCTTACAGTGCCCGATGTAGATGACTAAAGATTGCGTGCTTGGGAGACTCTGCATCTTGAGAGGCAGTGTAGTCTGCTGAATACAGTGTTTGCTTGATATTTGGATAAGCGCTTCATTTTTTGCTTGCCACTGACCTTGGATTTTAGCTCAGTAACTTTTAGCAAGTTTTACTGCTATGCCTCAATTTCTTTGTATATGAAATGTTGGTAATGATAGCTCATTCCTTTGTAAAGTGCTTTGAGACTTAAGTAATTAAACATGAGGTAATAGCATTGGAATGCGTGTATAGAGGCAAAATGTACAGTGAACAGGTAGCTAAAATGAAATGCTTATGAGATATTCGTCAGTTCATTGACTAGCTGTCAATCTCTTCCTTAGCTCTGGTCACATGCTATTAGGATATCAAACTATATAAACAAAAATGTCAGCACCTCCTAATCCAAGCAGATCAGAGTTTAAACTACAGAACTACTCAAAGATTTGGTTGGGTTTATTTTTTTGTTTGTGTTTTGTGGGTTGTTTGTTTGTTTATTTGAAACCATTGATTAAAATGGCATGCATTCTGATGTATCTTCTTGCAACTAAAAATACTCATTCACTGTGAAAAAGAATTTTCTTCAGTTTTCCTCTAGGAAATATTTTTTCCTGCAAAGTTATTTGATAATTGTTCTGTCTGCCACTTTGGTCTCTTGTTGAGATGCATATTTTCTTCTTTGAGATGGAGACCTAGATAAGCCTTACAGGGCAGTATATATCCATGAAACAGTGCTACAAGTTTTCATTCTTTGTAGGTTCCTTGAAATGTCAAGCTTAAAACTCCTATGGGTCTGTTACCCATAGAGATGTCTAGCTTTTGTGGATCTTTGTTTCTCAGTGGAGCTACATAATGTTTGGGTATTTGTGAGGGTAGATTAGTTGTTAATGTACTTAAGCAGTGTTGCTGATAGCAAGGCTCTCACTATTGCCAGGGGTTCTGCCATTTTGTTTTCATATTTTGACAATGAAATTTTTGTATTCATATTTTGGCTATGCAGTTTTACCAAAGACAAAATTTTTAACATGAAGATTCTCCATCAGCCCATAGGAGGGTGGAAGAAGATGGCACAAAGGTAACTTACTCAGATTACTAGAGTAGTGCGTGTAATCTCTTTAAGACTATCAGGAATTTTTTCTGTTCTAGTATAATCATTCTGCTCCAAATGACTTAGTCTCACTAGTGAAGTGCTAGCAAGCCAGTCATGACAAGGGAAGCAGAGATGACTGATTAGGCTGCTCAGGGATAGGCAGGTACTATTGTCTGGTAGAAAGAAACCTTGTGATCATCCTCTACTGCTAGTGGGCACTACTCTTCTCTCTCTGTTCCTTTTCAACTCCTAAGATCCATCAGCCCTGTAACTTTTTCTTTGGCTACCATACTTTACTATTCTTGTGATTAAGAAGCATTGGGACAGAAAATATGAAGGTGTAGATGCTTTTGGTCCTTTGTATTGCAGGAAAGAAGCACCAGTGTCCTGTGAGCTCCTGACAGCTTGAGAGCATCCTGTTGGCTTGGTATATGCTCTTCAAAGTTGTGCAACTGCTTGTGCCTGCTTTAGGGGCTGTGGTAGTGAGTGTCTTTTTTAGCGCTCATCAAAGTAATACCAGTAGTGTTGTACTAGAGTATCCAAAACCCTTCCAAGTGGTGAAATTTGAAAATGTGAATGTGTTTTAAACAACAAGCACAGCTAACAAGGTGTGTTGACATGTTTCATCTCATCAGAAGTGTAGAGTAGACCATGACACTTCCTTTCTGTTTGTCATGTGTGAATTGGCACAAGAGAGATGAGCAACATGAGGCAGTTCCGTGTGATGGTGCTTTACTATCTTTACTTCTTATGTGGCAGGCTGGTTGTAGCCAGCAACTAATGCTGTTTTGTTAAGGAAGTAGACAGTGCAGATATCTCAGCCAGTTCTAAAGAAAATTGCTTTAGTTCAATGAAATAGCAGGCAGTCTAGACTTAAAACAACCTTAATATAAATAGGGCATATTACAAATGCAAAAGCCCTTGATTTAGATGAGGTGACCTGAGAATCCAGTATTCGTCTTTTCTGTAGTCATTCCAACACTGAAGGTTTTACAGTTCCTTTAAAACTGTTTCAAAGCCTGTTTCAGGTGATTTTTATTCAGTGCTAAGCATATTCTACTACTCAACATGCATTTGAAAAATCCTCATTATTTAGCTGATTTTAAATGTGTTTCGATTTAAAGTCCTGCTTCAGTTGGTTAGACAACTCTGCCCTTGCAAAAACTGCTAGATGCATATTTGTATGGCAAGGCAAGTTGTATGTTTAACTCATGTAGAGTGGTCCTGTAGCAAGAAAGCTAACCCAGAAGGAGATCTAGAAATCTGCTTAGTCTAAAATCAGAATAACCTTTTCAAATTTCCCCTCATTAACTAAAAATCAGTGTCTTATTTCCTATGAAGATTCTGCTGTTACTAGTATGTTAGTCCTCTTAGTATGCATCTCTTCACCTTCCTTAATATTGTTTGTAGCATACTGGCATCAGGTGAGTTTGTACCAAATTCAACCTTTGTATTTCTCGGTGTAATCCTGTGTATCATCAGCCTCTGTCAGCTTGGAGTTGTCAGGGTTAAATTGGTGTTCTGCTGTCACTGCTGCATTCATTCTGGTGCTTCTTGTGCAATCTGCTTCTTGGTGACCTTGGAAGCTGCTGTCAGCACTGCCTGTTTCTGCCTCAGGTTGGAGCTGCGAAGCCTCACAAAATCTGCAAATCCGGTTTTGGCCCTTGCAGAAGCAAGAGGGAAGAGACAAATGCTGGTGTCTTGTTCTTTCAGTCCATAATTAGTTTATCGACTTTAATGAAATTTTAGCCATGGTAAAGTCTTCCGATATAACCTGTTAGCAGGTTCTGGTCTCACTGGGTAGTTGGAGACCTTCAGCACTTGGGTGATCTAATTGCCTTAAAAACCTGAGAAACAAATATACGGTGGTTAATTTTTCTTCCCCTACAACTTCCCCAAGCCACAAAAAAACAAAAAAAACCCCAACCTCAAAACAAAAAAACCCCAAAACTCCAAAACAACAAAAACAAACTATTGTAGGTATTAAAACAAATAAAAAAACCCAACAAACCAACCAAATAAAAAAAAAACCCTAAACACAAATCCATTTCTAATGTAAAATGCCAACCCCTACATGTAGGTCTATCAAAACAGTTGTCTGCTGTCACTGAATAATGCCTTCTTGGTTTGGTCTCATGGCAATATACCTTTCTCTAATCTGTCTCCTGTATTCTGCACTTTGAAGGCAACTGATAGGTATCCTGACACTTAAGAGATTGTGATTTGGATAATAAATTATAGACGTATATAGTCACAAATTAATACCAATCTAATGGTGGTCCTAAATATAAAATGTCACAAAGCTGGTGCTGATTAGAAACTCCTGGGAAAGATGAGTTGAATGTTCTTCTATTCAAAGACTTGCAAAAGACAAACATAGTGCACAAAACACTGCAAAAGGTCCAAGCTATGTATAATCTCAAGAAAAAAGTTATGGTTAATGGCATTATCTAATCTAATAATTGATAGCAGTTGATTTAGAGATTATTTCCAGTAGCAAGCAAGATCCTATGAAGGATTCAAAAAAACCCAAAATCATGGCTTCCTTCGGCCTTTCTATTGTTTCTTCTTTGGCCATCTTCCTGTGTTCAGTTCTCTCTTGACACACACTTAGTCTTTGCCAGCATCATCTATGGGAACACCTCTCAGCATGGGTGAGAGATGAACCTCTACAGATCAAAAAGCTCTTTTAAGTAGCCACTGAAAGGCTAGGAGGAATTAAAGCTTGGTCACTTTAAAATTGGAATGGTAAAACGCTGATTGAAAAATCAAGCCTGGCTCTTGCCTAAATGTGACAGGATATAATAATCAGCCCATCTTGCTGAAATGCTTTTGAGTGCCTGGGCTTCACAGCCATTAGTACAAAGCGACAGGTAGACAGACAACAGGAGTGAAACAGCAAACAAATATGTTGAAAGTAAATGCACCTAGGAATAACCACTTGAGAGCATATTCGTCCTTTTATTGTCTTTGGTACAAAAGGCTCTTTACTTTTTCCTTGCTGGAAAAAGTAATGGAAGAAAACTTGCTTTCTAGCTGCTAGCATTTATTTGATGTTGGTTCAAGAAATGTGATGGTAAACCAGAGAAAAGAAGAATGTTGCAGAGATGCATGCAGGTACATTTTATTTTCCTTCCTCCCTATCAAAAGGTGGGTGGGCAGACCTTGAGTCTCTATAATCATCTGGATTCTATTTCATGAGTCCTGCTAGTCTCTGTGACCGTGGGCAAATTTATTTGGGTATTCAGCCTGTCTGCTTCAGTGCAGTGCAGAGGGATCTGAGCTACATCACAATCAATTAGGTCAGGTAGTACAGGTGAGTTTAAATAGCTTATGGTACTGTGGCTAGACTTTAGCCAGCACCCAGTTAATGCAGTTTTTATGTAGATCTGTAGGTAACCCCTATATTAAAATTATCAAGGTAACCTAGGTTTTTAACTGATCTGGCAGAATATCCCGTGATTGTTTTTGTGGGGTGGTGGTTTTTTGGTGTTTTTTTTTTTTGTTTTTTGGGGGGGCGGGGTTTGTGTTTTTGATTTGTTTTAAATCTTATTGATGTATTTTGGGAGATTGGCAGAGCAAATTCTGAAATTGTTGCTATGCATCTCATTTTTATCTCAACAGATAGCTCTCCCCTTTCTTTAACCTTCTTGTGCTTAGAGTCAGAGGTCAGGCACTTCTGTCTTTGGTTGTGTTTTCTTACCCATCCTCGGCAGTGATTGCACTGTCATGTGTTTCCAAAGAGGTACAAATAATGAGAACTCTTCACAAAGCAAGCTCGATTGACTGTCACTTTCTACTTCTGCAGCATTACTCTAGCACGTCGTTGCTGATTGCTTTCACTCCCATGAGATGTTATTGAGGCACTGTCATTGCAGCATTTCGTACAGAAGTGAGGAGCTGGAGGCTTCTTGAGCAGCACTTCAAGGGTTATGACTGAGAGTCAAATTTAGGTTGCTAATTATTTTTGCTGACCTAAACACTTCGATGTGTGGATATGAACAGGTTTTGACTGTAGAAAGAAAAAGCTATACTTCTAGAAGTGTGTGTATACAGCTACCCAGTCAGGCTGTATCTCTAAGTCTGATTTAAGACACAGACAATGGCCTTCAAGAAATAATCTTACCGTTAAAGGAAGGCCTGTTGTTCCTTTCCTGGCTCCTTTCCAGCTCTTGCCTGCAATTCTCTCAAGCTGGATCTTGATGTTTGCTTTATTTTAGAGATTATGTTTTAAATTTGAAGAATAGGTCTGTTAATGTGTGTTGTCATACCTCCTTTCTACATGAAAACCCTTCCATCCTATGTCTTGTGTCTCCTTGGGTGTCCCCTCAGTGCTTTCAAGGAAACAGCTATTTGTTGTTAGCCATCATCTATCTAGAAATTTGTCTTCTCAGGTGTGATGACTGCAACAGACTTCTATATAAATACTACTTTCCAGTCATTTAACAGTGTTCTTCAATGCTGATGGTTATTTCATCTAAAAGGGGCAAAAGAGTTAATTACATTGCCTAGAAATTGAGAGAGAATCTTGCCAGCAACCATGAGCCATTACTGCTCGATTCGATATAACTCAACTCACAGTAGTGGCAGCTGGATTTAATTATAAGTTTGCAACCCTGTGGTTTTGGCAGCAGCTGCTGAAGAATGGGTAATGCAAGTAGCCTTCGAAGCCATTCACATTAGAGATAAAACCTTGTCATTCACGGAGACAGCTGACTGAACAAGTATTGAAATGAACAAAGATTTCCCCAGGGAGGTTGCAGTATGAGGTTTGTTTTCTTGTCTGTCTGTTTTTTGCTCAGATACACCAGGCATGCAGCATTTTATTCTGTGTTTCCACCAAAAAATAAGACTATTCACAAATGTCATAGAACAGAATCATAGAATGGTTAGGGTTGGAAAGGACCATAAGATCATCTAGTTCCAGCCCCGCTGCCATTGGTAGGGATTCCTCACACTAGACCGTGTCGCCCAAGGCTTTGTCCAGCCTGGCCTTGGACATGCCCAAGGGTGGAGCTTTTACCACTTCCTTGGGCAGCCTGTTCCAGTGCCTCACCACCCTCATTGTAAAGAACTTCTTCCTTATATCTAACCTGAACTTCCCTTGTTTTAGTTTGAATTATTCTATCGCTACAGTCCCTAATGAAGATACCTTCTCCAGCATCCTTGAAGGCTCCCTTCAGATAGTGGATGGCTGCTATGAGGTCTCCACGCAGCCTTCTCTTCTCCAGGCTGAACAACCCCAACTTTCTCAGCCTGTCTTCCTATGTCCTTAGAATACCTAATATTCTAAGGTTTGACTTTATGTGTTACTTTAATGATATATCAGCAGTAGACTACTGTGACTGACATACTATCAAAAAACATGTAGCTATTGAAACTGAATTTCAGGTTTTTTTGGTTGATGTTTTCCAGTTTTTATAAAATGGAAATTTTTGAATTCTAAAGTGAACTTGAGTCTTGAAAAAACGAAAACTAGAAGCTACAACCTCCACAGACAACTTCAAGTATTTTTCCAAGCAGGATTTGAACAAGAGCTGGGTCTAAATGATCTGAAAAAATCTAAGTTTGATACAGATTATATGCCTGGTTTCAAGCTTGGCTGTATTGGTGCCGTTCAGCCTGACATGCCTTTTACCCCAAAAAACTGTTGGCTGATATGACTTCTTTCTCAAGGCACACCTACCTCTTCTGGCAGTTACTAGACACATTGTTAGGGTCCAAATGAAATAAAACCTGGTGTCGGAAATATTTTGTTTGTGATCCCCAGAATGAAATTAAGACACAAATGAGGTCAAGTATGGCAATTGGTCAGTTTGCTTTATTATTAAAAAGACAGTAATTATAAAAAATAAAATTATTATTAAAGAACAATAGGACAGATTAGAAAAAAGGTAGAAATTAAGTAGGCATTCAGAATGCGGAGGGATAGTTGCCACCATGGATCCAACAGTGTGCCAAGGGTCTGTAGTCGTCATCTTTGGTGGGTGTCTCCCAGAGTCTGTAGTCATCATCAGTGGAGTGTGTCCACCATGGCAATTACCTCTCCCCCCCCCTTTTATTATGTGTTGGTGAGAGTACCTCTGTTCTTAATGTCATGTATTGCACATTCCTTGTGGATCATGTGCATCCATTTTCATTGCTCTTGCAGCCAGCTTTTCAACTGCACATGTCTGTCAGCAATCCTTGAAATAATGGACAGCAATTCCTCACACCAATCCTTGAGATAATGGATGGAGGAGTCTTAGCTCCTCCCATCCATGTCTCGGGCAATGGATGGTGAAGTCCCATCTCAGCTTCTCATACTAATCTTTTAAGACAGTGGACAGTGGAGTCTGATTTCAGTTCAGTCTCTCACATGTGCACACCAGTGTGTTTTCAGGAGGAGACATGAAGCAAATCTGCAGTGTTCTGTGTATGTTGCAGACCCTGTGGTGTTGTCTCTTTCTCTGAGAAGCTGTGGCTGTCCCATCCCTGGAAGTATTGAAGGCCAGACTGGACAGGGCTTTGAGCAACCTGGTCTAGTGGAAGGTGTCCCTGCACATAGCAGGGAGTTGGTACTAGATGATCTTAAGGTTGCTTCAAACCCAAGTTGTTCTAGGATCTGTTACATGAGGATTTGCCATAGTAGCTGTCCGAGATTTCCTTTCTAATATTGATACGTCAGTGATAAGTTGCTGTCTTACTCCCAGGAGTTTTCGTAGTTTTTCAATGGTAATATGGGCATGTAACCAGTAATGTTTTTAATTAATCTCTGGAAGCTGTGGTACAAGCTTAATGTTAGTATTACTTGTAGGTGATGATCAGTTTAAAAGTTAATTCTAGAAGAAAAAATGTCAGGACATTATATAAATGAGATTTGTATACACATTAATTAGGTGAGACAAGTTTAACTACTCTTGCTTAATTTTGTCCTGCTCAGAAAGGCTTTCTAGCAGCTCCAAAATGGTTGCAACTGTACAGTACAAACCCCAACAATTAGTCTTGCAGTGTGGAGCAGGCTTTCAGCTTACTCATTTCAGACATTCTCTGCTGTCATTTTCTAACACCATTGGTCACAATTGCTTCCTAAAATGACTTTCTGTGCTCTCTTAAATTTTGAGGTGAGTAATGATTTGGAATATCTGAAATTGTTTTCTGTTTTCTCTGCTGCAAGATTTCCTATTCTCTGAAAATAGGCCCCACTTAAGGTATGTTTTGTTGGGCACACAAAGACAGATGAATGTTTGTCAAATTCCAGACATGACTGTTTCAAAGCTAAGCCTTGCATGGTACTTCTTAGGTCTGTTCTTAGGTGCCACCCTTTTTTCCGCAGTAATCGTGAAGCACTGAATTATACTGCTTAAAGCACAGTTTTTATTTGGCTTGATGGATATCTATCACTTCTGCTTTGTCACCTCTCCTGTGAAGGCAAAGGCAGATACAGAGGACATGGTCTCTGGAGATGCTAGCCCTGTGATTCTTTGAATTTTTTTCATTCCTATTGAGTATCTTGATCATTCTTCCTACTCTTCCTTATCTTTATTTTTTTTTTGTTTTGTTTTGTTCCCTGTCCTTGCTACTTTCCAAGCCTGAAGTTGTGACTTAAACTTCAGATCCAGCTATTTCAAAACTGTTTTCTACTTCTTCAGGTACTTTTCTAACAACCAAGGTCAAAAAGGCCAAATTTATTTTGTGGCTGTCTGTAATAAAAGTGGCTACTCTTATTTTTAAGATGCTTGGGAGATTCTGGTGGTGTGCATCACTTGTAAAGTACTGAAGTGTCTTTACTATCCTTTTAAAGAAAACATTTCTAACAGTTTCTTTTTTTTTTGTGAAATCTAATTGCTTTTGGTTCACCGAGAATTCATGGCCAATTGCTTTTCTCACAATTACCTATACTGCAAGTATAGCTTTTGTTATCTGGCCTGCTGACCTGAATCTGTTCTCTCTGTCCATAATCTCATACTGTTTTGGAGTATAGAAAAGCTGATGGGAGTTAGGGGAAGCAATACAGATACATTAGAGGGTAGATGTCTTTCATAATTTACTTCACATATGAATACTAGAAATCTTGTTAGTATAAAATAAAAGGCTAACAGGGGTGAGGAGATTAGCCCATTCCAGTGGAGATTTTTGGGGCTGGTTTTGTCCATTCATCTCTTCTTCCTGCACCTCTACCTCAACCTGAAATGTACCTGCACATGCAAGTGTGACTCTGTTTTTCTTTTCAGTTTTTGGTGGGTTTTTTTTTCCCCCTCCACCTCACCCTGCAAATCATACTGTGGTCTTTACATCCCAGTGCTGCATTTATACTGTAAATAATGTAGAAACTGCAAATGTAACTTATTTGGGGTGTTGGGGAAAAAACATCATATTCAATATGATGTTAAGTCTTCTGAATATTTTTCTCATTTTGGATTTTCTCATTTGTAACCTGTGGAACTTAGTCTTAAGAGTGTGTGTAATGCTTGCTTAATTCAATAGTTTTGTCTGCTCATTCTGGTACTGCTATAAATAAAGACTGTTTATGTAAGTGATGTTTTCCAGACTGGGGTCTGCAGTGTATAACTTCTGGGTCTTTGCACAATCAGAGAGGTTGAGTTCAATTAAATCATCTCTTCCCTGATTTCTCTGCTTTGTGGTTAAAACCTGCTTTCATTGACTCGAAGGTAGTACTATAGGAATGTATTTTGGAACTGAATTTGGAGTTCTTCTTAAACTTAACACAGCAAAACAACAATCTCCACTTGTAATAATCTTCTTTTTAGTTTTATATAGTGTGGGAAGCAACAGGAAGGAGAACGTGTTAACAGAGCAGATAACAGATATGTTCATCAGAGGGCAAATTGAATAACTGAAATAAGTGAATATATTAAAAATGCTTGCTAAATTTTTTGCTTGCAGGGCAAACTCATCTGTGACATGACTGTACAATTATACATTGATTGCAGCAGAATTGTACTTCACACCTCTAGAGAATTTAGCGACTATTTGTTTCATGTTCCACCCCTGTTCCAGCCAAGCAAATTTGAGACAGGAAAAAATGGAAAAAGAGAAACTGTAGGTGTAGCTCTAAGTGTTGCTCTTGTAGTCATCTTTGTATTTCAGATAGCTTTGTGTGACAATCCATTTATCATGGCAGTTGTTCATTATCCTGCCAGCCACTTGGCATTATCATTTATTCTGACAAGCACATAATAAAGCCAAGAGTTTTAGAGCTGATGAACTACTGTATATGTGAATAAATACTTTAGAATTTTTGTGTTGAGCAGCTAATTCAATTTCATTGGAAACTTTTTTTTTTGTTTCATCTAATTCTGTAAGAAAATGGGTTGGCAAATCAAACAATTCACAAACAATTGCAATGTCATCAATCCTATCATAGAATATGGGCAGCTTTTTGGAGGTGAAGGATAAAGCTAACCAGTAATTTTGAAAACTATGTGAAGGGTAACATAACTCACGAAAACTGATGGGAATTTTATCTGTCCAGAATAGTTCAAACTGAGGTTTGGTCAGTACTTGATGACTTCTTTCATTTTCTCAAAATTCCTGTGTATTCTTAAATAAGCATTTGTAATGTCAGTATGCTTTCTTCATTTAAAACAAAACAAAAAAATTATAAAAAAGAACTGTCTGACTTACAGTATGATACATGCATGCTTTTGTAGGAGTCTAGCTGGGTAGCTAGTGAATTCTAGCACTTTGCAGAGTTCAGTTACTGTATCCCAGTAACGATTTAGCCTTAAGGAAGGCTGTCTAAAGAAAAAAGCTTGAACAACCTCAGAGTATGCAGTCCCCATACCTAGTGAATGTACCTAAACATTTAAAAAGGAGAGATGCACAAGTTGTAGTGGGGGAGAACTCGTGGGAGAGGAACTGTGTGAGGTTAAACATGCTCTGACATGGCCTCTGTTAACCATAAATTCTTGAAATGGAGCTACTCTGTCACTGCAAGTTTATCTTACTAATTGATGTATTGCTCTCATGCCCTCTTTATGAATGCTCATTTACATAAGCTTTCAAAAATGCAAATTCAATGGCAGTATCTTTTTTTCTTTTACTGGAAAGTGTGTATAGGAACAGCACATTCAAATTTGTAACCAGGTGAAAGTAAACTATTGGGGCAACATTGTGCTCTGGAATTCAGAAGTTGAATATGCTTGAAGTATGGCTCCTTGTAGTGAAGGCTACAGGCCAGTTACCTTGCACAAGTATTTCTGGCTGACCTGCAATGCAGTTCATTCTGTCTGTACAGTTCATGGGATATAATGCCTTGAGCCTTTTTTCCCTTTTCAGCCTGACAGAGGTACTTAGTTACTATCACTTGATTTATTTTATTGGCTTGTTCCCTTCCAATATCAAATTTCCTGACTTTGTAGTTTTAAACAGATATTCCCCCTCCCCTCCCCTCCCTTTTTTTTCTCCTCTGTTGGGAGGCCCATGTTTCTGTCACCATTTTCACCATTTCAAAGGTTTTCTCTGTGGTCAGTATTAACCTTATTCAGTGCTAAGAGGAAACCTGGTTAGATTTTTCAACTAGTATTGGTGAAGAACCCTTGCCTACATAGCATACTATCTTGACAAGTGTGCCAGTCTCTCCCTAATGGCAGTCTAACGTATATAGGCTAAATTAGTTGATGACTTGCACTGAGGCACAATAGCACTGAAGCAACATCCTTTCACTCTGCTCTCATACAATGAGACTGTATTCATTTTCCTTTTCCCAGGTAGGTGGCTTTATTTGATAGTCTCTAGGACATGGGACAGAGCATATTGCAATCTTCTGTGGAACATGTCTTCTGCATTGCATTTTATTGCACTTGGACTATCATTAAAGTTGCTATAGAAATTCTGGAGAACATATGTGAAGCACTTAATCTTCTTCCAAAGCCAGAAGAGAAGTGTTGTTGCACCAGCAACTCAAATCTGCAAAGGCAAATACTCAATGGCATGATGTCCTCTGTCCTGTTCTTTCCCAAGTCTTTCCTTCCACAGTAAGATTTTTCTCATATTTCTGTCACCCAGGTTTTTGGAATTAATACGTAGGTGCTGAGAATTATATAGGCCTTACTATAGCTCTCCAGACCTTAAAGAATCAGCAGTCCTTGTTAAGGGAACAATGGCTTTGAGTGTACCCACCAACAGAACTGTGGAAGTGGTTTCTTTTTTTTTCTCTTGATGAGCGCTTGCCCTATCTCTGCTTTTGCACAGCCTAGCAGAAGCCATTTGCATTGCACTTGATCTCTCATATGCTCTGTTTAAAGGTTTTGTGTAGCAGATATTTTGCCATGTTTAAACTCCGAAGTTGGGCTTATTTTATTTTTCTAAAGAAGGCACTTAACATTTCAACAAATTATGTGTAAGAAAATTAGATCAAATCCAGTATGTTTTTCTTATTGTTGCAATCTGCAGCCAGAATTTAGATTGCAAAAATAGGTCTTGGTGAGCAAAAGTACCATATGCACATACTGACATGAAGGCAAGACTGACTCAGTTGCACATCAGGCCTATGTCAAATAGAGGCAGTGAAGACATGGTCCAAATGCAGTGTGGGAAGAATAAGTTGACAGCACTTTTCTGTGAGAGGACATGTTATGCTGAGAATCCACTGGTAAAGGATAGAGAGGATTTTTGTTTTAGCTCCCGTATTTTCCACAGGCTGATGAGGGATCATCTTAACAGTATTGTGACTCATTCCTCTAGCCCCTCAGAAAATTAGATACTTGAGTGAATGCTTTGTTATTCATCTAGAAACCCTATAAGTAATTTCTGGGAAGTTGATGTCTATAGGGGGAGAAAAAAGTGTCTTCATATGTCTGGATAGATGCAGAGCCAGCAGTGCCTAACAAGACAGATAAGAAGTTACTACTTCCTCCGTCTTCTCATACCTTTGCAGGCATGGATTGTTATATAGAAGCTCATGGTTGCCTGTAAGTAACTGAATTGGTAACAGACAGTCTCTCTTCTGGAATAGTTAATAGGGGTGAGTCTGAGGCACTTCTGCAAGTTTAAGGGCTTTTTACTATTTTTTTTCCTGGATCAGTTTCTGATTTAAAGGTTTTAATGTCTGGGATGAGAATGTGGGTTTTGTTTTTGTGTGTGTGTGTGATGCTTCTTCATGTTGTGGTTTTGGGGGTGGTGTGGTGGTTGTGTGTGGTTTGGTTTTTTGTTTGTTTGGTATTTTTGTGTTTTTTTTTTGTTTTTTTTTTTTTTTTCTTAAATCAAAAAGCAAACTTGAAATTAGTGATGAAAATCAAACATCCCCCACAACAAAACCACTGATGAATATCAATCAAAAACATTCTGAAACCATAAATGTGGAAAAGTTAAATTAGTCTCATTACTGTCTCCTGTTCCTAGATGAGAACAAGAAACCATTTTTTTAGTTCTAATCATGCATATTTTCCTCCCTCTTCCTTCAGTATCCTGAATCAGATTAATCTACTCTTCTTCACTTCTTGTAATACTGCTTTTAAATGTCAAAATATTAAACTGGTCTTCCTCAAAGTTTCTTTTGACCTTTTCTGCTGAGCAATCTAATCTTGTTTTGGATAAATATGAAGGTGTTGACATGCAAAACATGCCATATTTTTTCATATTACTTTCTTTCCTCAAATGGCACAGAGGTACTTCTGACCACCTCCTGGGGATGACCAGCAGATACTACAGAGTAGTTTGGACACTTGTCTTACCTCTTACCATTGCTAGAAATAGCAGTAAGTAAAATTCATATTCATTTTAGAAGTATGGAGTAATAGGGTTTTTCTTGGAGGGTGGAAAGGAACAGAGTGAACAGTTGCGTAGAGCTCCAGCTGAGCTTTCCAAAAAACTGTTTGAGGATACTGGCTGTTCTAGCCAGAGACACTCAACTGTCCTATCCTTTTCCACATCCTATTCAATCTAGTTGTCCTCCTTGGCTCTCTGTTGAAGGTGACGTTAGCCGTTCTGTAGGACTCCTGCAGTGTCAACGGGACAAGGGGTAATGGCTT
>NW_009926237.1:34531-42709 GCF_000696875.1 Nestor notabilis
ACTAGATATCAGAAAGAAATTCTTCATTGTGAGGCTGGCGAGACACTGGCATAGGTTGCCTTGAGAAGCTGTGGCTGCCCCATCCCTGGCAGTGTTCAAGGCCAGGTTGGGACAGGGCTTGGAGCAACCTGGTCTAGTGGAAGGTGTCCCTACCCATGGCAGGGGATGGAACTAGATGATCTTCTAGCCCAAACCATGCTATGATTTCATGAAGATGTAGCGTAAATGTCCCTGCATCTGGACTTACGGGTGGGAATAAATATCACTGAAAAATAGATGGCTGATCCTACAAACTGTACTTCTGAGCACAGAGGGGATGAAATTATGCCCTAAAACATGGAAAACCGTGGCTTCTTTGGCTTGTTTTATGTCTGGGACCAAGCAGCCTCACCTTACCATTTATGAAATACATGTTATAAATGTTTGGGATTTTTTTCCTAATAATTGCAAAGCCTTTACAAATCTTAGATATTTTCTTTTTATGAAGAATCTTATCTATATGGAGAAACACTCATGAAAAGCCTATTGTGTTCACAGTGAGGAAAGTAAGATTCTGCGTTTTAAAAACCACTCCTTTCAAAATTTTCTTTAAAGTATTGCAACAGCTGTGTTAAAACTGAGGAGCTCTATTGATTTATTACATGCAACAATATGGTGTTGTGCTATGTTAGATTTCTCTTTTAGTAGAAATGTATTATTGATTATTTTCATTTTGACCAGATGGTAATGACTAGCAAAGTAAGTCTGCGCAATTTGCCAATATCAGAAAATATTTGAAAACTTCCTTGCCATTTTGTTTGACTGTAGCATACTTGTCATATCATTCTTTCTCATACTTAAGTAAATAATTGTTTCATTTTATTGAGAACAGATTTAAGCTTAAAATGCAACTTTATATAACTGACTGTGCTCTGTAACTTCCTGTTACCATTCATAGGTAGGAAAAAAGTGAATGTTGCAAATAATTGAAGAAACTTTGACTGAAATTACCCTGACTTATGCTCTTTTCAGCCTTGCTGGCCATGAGGGGAGGGATAGGAGGCAAAAGAGGACTTGATGCACTGTTAACCTCAATAAAATAGAGGATCTTTTTGATTCTTAGACACTTGCAGCTCCTATTGAAGTTGCTGGGAAGACTTAATGAGAAACGATGCATCTTTGGGTTCAGATATACAGACCTGAAACAAATTGTCCCAGCAGAATCTGGGAGAGCAGGAACAAAGTGGTAAAATACCATGTCACATATGGTGGATCTGTCTAGCAGGGTCCTTGCTAACTGCGTGTACCCTAAGCGTGATTTGAAGCTTCAGTATAATTTTGCAAATGATGTGCTGTCACCATGGAGTAAATGAAAAATGATCACCTCCTAGCAGAGGTGATGCTGGACTTGATAGGCAGAAGGCATCATTGAACCTTTCTGACCAGTGACTTCAAACTGGTGCCTGGTCAGCATGGCAGAAAAGTATGTGCTAGTTCAGGTGGAGAGGATAAAAAATATCAGGTAGAAGGGAAATGAGGAGTTTCGACTGAAGTGGACAACAGTGTTACGTGATGTGGAACAAGTTCTGCAATTGTGTTGATTTGGGACTATGAAGGCAGAGGGAATAGTCCTGAAGCTAGAGGAGAAAACTAGGAGTAGGAGCCAGGATTGTGGATGATTGTTTCATTTTAGTTACATTAATTTTTTTTATAGGTTTTTCTTTTCCTGGTTGAAGCCAGGAAGTTGGTGGTTTCTGATACAAACTAGTGTTCTGGTCTTGGCAATGAAATGCAGCTATAGTCATCTATCTAGGATTTTGGCCGCACGGCTTGCTTAACTCTACCCATCTGTCATCAGCATCCTTTATTCTGTGGTAGAGAGAAACTGGGAGTTTGACTTCAGAGATGCTTGTTATGCCTGGCATGTCACTGTTCGTGACAGATCTGATGTACTCATATAGCAATTAATGGTGGTGCAGACTTTCTTTTGGCACCATTGTGTTTCATGAGTTTCATCATCTTGTACTTAGTTTGAAGTGAACAAAACACTGAATATTAGACTGTGAGGGCTGAGATTGCAGATGCCTTTGCAAATAGCATGAGAGAAAATGTGCCATAGTGTAGGGCTAGCCAGGCAACAGTATTTCTGTTATGTAATTGTTTTCAAGACCAGAGAGTCGTTTAGTTTTGATCTTGCTCTAATTCAGACGAGAACACCAAAATTCAAGTGTTTCTGGACCTTAAGATCTTAATTATTCTGCTTTGGTAGGGTACATGTGTTACTTGAAGACAGTTTGGGCAGGTATTGAATAAACCTGAAATAATCTTTGCAGTTTCCATTATTAATATAATGAAGAGCCATTCAGTTGCACAGTATGACACGTCCCTGGCTCTGCACAAGCCTTGCAGCTTGGCTGTTTTGGGACCCTGGCCAGCATGGCTTCTAGACACAGGGGACATATCCCTAGAATGTCTCAGTTCTGTGACTGAGGGAAAACCCTATGGTTTCAAGATCCACAACCCCTCCAGATGGGCTCTTAGAGGTTGTTGCAGACCGGGGATTTCTAGCAGCCATTCGAATGAGCTGCTGAGCAGCTATGCTCTGCACTAGCATATGCCTCCTCCATGTTTCATCAGAATTTGATTTCAGCTCATGTGTTTTCTGTAAGATACTTATTTCAGTGAATTGTCTAAAACCAAACAAGCTTGGTTTTTTTTGGAAAGTTCTCAATAGCCTTTATTGTGTATTTAATTCTGCTCATGTTTCTGGCAGAAATTTTAGCCTAAATACATATACTCAATTTCCTTCTGAGACAAAGTGGCTTATTTGGTGTCCTATTTTACTAGTTTTACATTAAAAAATAGTTTCTCTCAGCGGAACATATTTTAGGCTAAAATATGAAATGTTTTTAGGCAAGATGCTTAAGCAAAATTCAGCATCTATTCACATAAAAGGAGGTAGTAAAACAAAGGTAACTTATCTTTACCAAATAAAAGAAATCCACAATGCGCATGTCACTTAAGCCTATATAAATAATTACTCTGAATTAATTTTAGGTTTCTGTTATTCTGCAACGTGATTGTCAGACAATGTTTATATGCAATTGTAGCTTTATAGCCTAATTCTGGTGCTGTTGATGTGAATGTCAAACTTAGCCTCCTTCAGTGGAAGGAGAATTGGACCCTGACCTTAATGTTAAGAGTGAGAATACACACTCACGTTTTCACATTGTAAGAATAAATTATTACAGAAAACCTTCCTGTCTAGGTTTTCAGCGACTAGAATGTGTTTTCCATATTCAAACTGTAATGATTAACAAGCTGAAACTTGCATTACCTTTTCTGGTTTTGCTGAGTATTACAGCATATTTCCAAACTGTTTTATAGGCATAATATTTCATGATTTTGCTTACTGTAGTCTAAACTAAAAAATGGTCTTGTAGAGTTGAGCTGTCACCAGTCCAGTTTGGCAGCTCTTCCACTGTAGGCTTGTATGCTTCTCATTTTAAATCTTGTTGATTGAGTTATTCCATATTACATTACAGATTTCTTACATAAATAAAATTAAATCTCAAAGGGACTGAAACAGCAGTTGTGGTGGACAATTCTGGACTGTGACTTTTCTGATCTTTTTATGCGTTTGCTGGCAGTGAATGTGTGTATTGGTCCTGACTCAGCTACTGTGCTCTTTTGGCTGCTTCCCACCCCCCACCCCCCCTTATTAACAATATCAAAGGATTATTTAATCATCTCAGCCTAGGTGTGAATAACCTATTTGCTGGTCGCTTTTGGCCTTTCATCCTGTAAAGCCTGGATCATCTAGGCTTTAGAAAAGACTTAAAGTAGATCTTTAGTATAGGGAAAAAAGCCTTGAAGCTTGGACTTCATTATTTTACTTCTTTTACCAGTGTTCTGTGACAACTGAAATCCACAATAATAGTTTAAAACCATTGTTGTTTAGTTAGTTTTCCCCAAACACTACATAATTCCTTCTGTTTCTTAGCTAGTGATAGGATGGCTAGGTCAGATATTAGATATGATCAAGTCATTTTACCATTTGCATAATAACTGGAAGCATTTAGTAAAATTGCCTTCTGCTGTACAGTAATTAATATACAGAAATGACCAAATATCTTTAAAATGTTTGTACCTTTTAATTAGCAAAGCTATGTGCCAATATTCTTTCAGTGAACATCCTCTGTGGAAGGAATTTTTTATGCCTCCTTTTCAGATGTGGGGGAGTGGATCTCAAGATACATTTTAGCAAAAATCTTTTCTGGGATTGTACATATATATCTGCAGAAAGGTGGTGATGCATGTCATTGAACTGAGTGATTGATTGGTGGTTATGTGGCTCAAAATATGTTAGAAGATATTCTGCTTTCTAAGTAAGTCTTTCTGGTTTCAGTAAAGGTGGGGGGTGTTTGTCTGCTTTTCTTAGGGAGTTTTGTTTACATACATATACAAGTAAACTCCAGTAAAAACAAGTCTGAGCTCACTATTGCTAAATAGTCCCTGTGCTTCCTGTATTAAATACAAGGAAATTCCTTAAAGCTCGCCTCTTCCCAGCTAACCTTCTGACAAATGCTTAGAAAAAGAGAAGAACCCTTCTAAGACAATTTGTTTCTCAGCTGAGTGTCCTTTAGGACTAATGCTTTAGCCCTAGCCTAGATACTGAAATCTAGGCACCATTAGCTGGAGTGTCCCAATTGCTTTAATTGACACAGACATATCTGAGGAGAGAGGCTGTTTCCAAGGTTACCAGGATTTGAATTACAGCATCATTTTTTGAAAAGGGGGGGGGGGGGGGGGGGGGGGGCAAAGAAAGAAAAACACCATGGGGGGGGGGGGGGGGGGGGGAAGGGAGGGGGCAAAAGAAAGAAAAAAGCCACCCTTCCCACCAAGCTCCCGTCCTATTAGAAGACAAAGAAATTGTAATAAGAATGGAGTAGGCTCTTCCCAGCACTAGTAAATACGGTCCTGAACAAAATTAACCAATGTCTTATCTACTGCTATGGCCATTTGATTTGCTTTTGATTTATTTGCAAAGTACTGTTGTTAGGACTAAATACTCCTAAAGGGTTGGTTTCTGGATTATGCCTGCAGCCACTGGGGAATACTGTGAAACACTTTCTTCAGTGTTAGATCCATGTGCATGTCTGGCATTGAAAGAAAACACATCTTCCCTTTTCACCCATTTTCTGGGGAAATGTGAGTTACAGTCAAGAGAAATGAGAGTTGACTCTTCAGCTGTGTTCTATATTAATTAATGTTTAAATCTTCATCTTATTATAAATTGGCATAATTTTAGAAATATTGTCTTCCAAAAACTTTTTATTCTTCAAAATAATTTCTGTGCTGTGATGCAACTCTTAGTTCCATTGCTGCATTCCAACATCTGTTTCACTTTAGTGGGAATTTCAAGTGTTTATCCTGAATGTGGACTGTGAAGATTTTGGAGAATAATTTTACCTGGCTTTCCAGGAATGACTAGGACTGCAAGTGCCAGCAGAGTACGTGTAGGTTTGTTTTGAAGCTGTCCTGGATTACAGGAGGAGATACAAGAAAGGGTAGTGTTTAAGAGTGTTCTGTCTCGGTTGTACTTTTGCCCCACTACTGTCAACTTCACTGTGCATACTGGACTGTAATACTGAGCAGGAGTTTGTTGTGACATCTGGAGCTCCTGTTTGTCAGATCAGTGGCTTGCTTTTCTCCATAATGTAGTTACATATTTTGAGTCATCCACCCCTTTGCCCTGCAGGCCCTCTTCTCTTTAGGCTTGCTAGAAGTCATGGAAACCTTAAGGATGTGGCAGTGATAGCTGTAAAGGAAGAAAAAATGTTGGAAGTATGGAGGGGAAAATGCAGCAGTGGCAGGGGAGCAACTATAAAATATAGTCGGTTTAGGGATGATCATTGTGGGAGCTGACTTGGTCAGTGTTGGAGGTGGACACTTACTGTTGTCTCCCCTTCTGTTGTCTTGTAGACTCAATTGTGCTCAGAGGTTCAGAGAATGATTTTGTTCTTAATTCTGTATTTTCTGTAACAGCCTAATGGAGAAAGACTGTCTCTGGAAGTTCAGCCAATTAACTTTCTGTGAACTCTCCTGCTAATTTTTCCTCTGTTTCCATCATTTTAAATCAGGAGCAGCTTTACTGGCCCCAGTCTAAAGCCACCTTATGTTACTGAAACTGGAGAGTTTGAAAACCAGCCTGCAAAAGGTTTTGTGGTAGAAACTGAGAAGGAGCTTTTTCTCCTGTTGTGGAGATACTGTGTTGAGCATCTAGTCTGTATGTTGTGGAATGAAGAAAGGTATCCAGTTAATTTGTAACTTAGTATCTCCTGTAGATGTGTTACCTCCTGCAAATTCAGTTTGCTGGTTGGACAGGTCCAGTACCATTTTGCACAGTCCTCTGGCAGACGTGCATTCCCAAAATCCCTGATTGTCTGGAATATAAAGCGGCAAAAGACAGTGAAAGACTCGTTAGTGGGTCAAACCTGTTGATAAGTGTCTGGAAGTAAAATGAGAGAAATTCTGTAAGTAAAGTGAAAGAAATTCCATGAGATCTCTAGAGCAATTATATAGCTTCTATGAGTTTAAATAAAGTTCAGTAAGACACGCTGGACTTAAACCCTTTTATGATCATCAGTCATCTGATATGCATGAAAGTGCAATTGTATGTGCATGCTGTCAAACCTCTAAAACTCTAGTGAGGAGTACTTTGCAAGACAGGTTTATCATATATTTTGTCACGTAAGTGAAACCAATTTTCTTATTGGACAAAACTGAAATATACATGGATCTTATCCAGTGGATATCTCCTTTTAAAACCTTTCTGGATTATATCTGCTTTATTGAACTATAACCATGAAATAACATGCTGTTCTTGAAGTCTGAGATCTTTTCATTAGAGAATTGGAGAATACTGCAATAGGTGGGAAGAGCTTGTGATAAATTTCCTTTCTAGTCCATGGTTCAGGTGTTTACAGGAAATTATTTATGAGATTAATCCAGATTTTGGACTGTGTTTGGCAAGGAAAAGAGACAAGAACACCCTCTGAATAGCATAATGAAACTAAGGCATTTAATTTTTTAATATTCAGTAAGTGGAGCCTGCCAGTTCTAGACATATGTGTCATTATCGATTTAATCATATAATGGTGCATACACAGAAGTGACACACAAATCATGTATTTGGAATTACTGAGAGTTCTTTATACCACTTCTGTGAAAAATAGCCTTTTGAAATATTTTTTTTTATGGGTCTGAATAGAGAATTGCATTCCTTAGTGCTGAACTGGAGAGTTTGGACACTTTGACAAGAATCAGAAGCTTGTGTTAAGAACTGGACAAACACTGAGCATAAAGATATATTCTCCATATAGAGAAGGCTTAAAAGGGAAAAACTCATTTTCTTTCTGAAACTAAATATAATAAGACTATCTTCTTTTGAGGATATTTGTTTCTTCATTTTAAAATTCAGTCACCTCTCTCTTCCCATACCGAATTGAAGACTTCGGATAAATGAATTGTAAATGAGATCAATTCCTTTAATTGCATGGGTGCACGATCTTCTCCGAGTACTTTTATACGGGGACCAGTATTGCTGAGTGTATATTGGGTTGGGACCCAGGGCAAGCTATGCCAGCAAGGAATTTTTTCTGAATGTGTTTGAAAGGGTGTTGGATGCTTAGTATAAAGGCCAAGAAGGTGCAGAAATGCTTTGAGGGTTCTAGTTAAAGGCTGGCAAAAATCCCCTCTATGAAATTATTGCAAGAATAGTGCATATCATCATAACTTAAATTGTTGAATCAGAGAATGGTTTGGGTTGGAAGGGTCCATATAGATCATCTATTTCCCCCCCTGCTGCCATGGGCAGGGACACATTCCACTAGACCAGGTTGCACAAACCCTTGTCCACCCTGGCCTCAAACACTGCCAGGGATGGGGCAGCCACAGCTTCTCTGGGCAACCTGTGCCAGTGCCTCACCACTCTCAGGCCCCCTTTAAGCACTAGAAGGCTGCTGTAAGGTCTCCCTGGAGCCTTCTCTACTCCAGGCTGAACACACCGAACTGTCAGCCCTTTGATCATCTCAGCTTTCCAGCCCTCTGATCATCTGCATGGCCCTCCTCTGGACTTGCTCCAACAGGCCCATGTCCCTTTTGTGTTGGGGGCCCCAGAGCTGAATGCAGTACTCG